>NC_062974.1:12060252-12364775 GCF_023078275.1 Leguminivora glycinivorella | reverse complement strand
GACTGCGCCGCGCTGCCCGGCGCGCGCTGTGCGCGGAGCGCGTGCGTCTGCCGCGCCGGGTACCAGCCCGCGCAGCATCGGAAGGGGTGCATCGGTGAGTGACGTTCGTTAAACAGATACTACGACCACGGCGACGGTGGGCACGGTGGGCGCGCCGCTGGGCGACCTGTGCGCCGACGACGCAGACTGCGCCGCGCTGCCCGGCGCGCGCTGTGCGCGGAGCGCGTGCGTCTGCCGCGCCGGGTACCAGCCCGCGCAGCATCGGAAGGGGTGCATCGAGGAGTGACGTTCGTTAAACAGATACTACGACCACGGCGACGGTGGGCACGGTGGGCGCGCTGCTGGGCGACCTGTGCGCCGACGACGGAGACTGCGCCGCTCTGCCCGGCGCGCGCTGTGCGCAGAGCGCGTGCGTCTGCCGCGCCGGGTACCAGCCCGCGCAGCATCGGAAGGGGTGCATCGGTGAGTGACGTTCGTTAAACAGATACTACGACCACGGCGACGGTGGGCACGGTGGGCGCGCCGCTGGGCGACCTGTGCGCCGACGACGCAAACTGCGCCGCGCTGCCCGGCGCGCGCTGTGCGCGGAGCGCGTGCGTCTGCCGCGCCGGGTACCAGCCCGCGCAGCATCGGAAGGGGTGCATCGAGGAGTGACGTTCGTTAAACAGATACTACGACCACGGCGACGGTGGGCACGGTGGGCGCGCTGCTGGGTGACCTGTGCGCCGACGACGGAGACTGCGCCGCTCTGCCCGGCGCGCGCTGTGCGCGGAGCGCGTGCGTCTGCCGCGCCGGGTACCAGCCCGCGCAGCATCGGAAGGGGTGTATCGGTGAGTGACGTTCATCAAACAGATACTACGACAACGCTACGGCGGGCCACCATTACCCAATATTATTGTGAATCAAAGTTATATCGATGTTCCGATATTGGTCCATTATTAGTTTTTAAAATTTCGATGGATTGTCGAAAGTCGGACTCAACTGAACGGGCTGGTCACTAAATATTTATATTAACTTTCTAACTTCATATTTTCATTAAAATATTATTTTCATTTCAAATAAAAATACCCTATGTTTGATGCTATTCGCTTCAATAATCCTTGCAAAATCATTATAATTATGGTGAAAGCAATTTTCAGCCAAATGCAGATAATTGCGCGCATATGATGGAATATTGAAATTTGTTTTCATAGTGCCCAGTAAGAACAAACGGGCCTCTCGTTCGTTTATGTACAGAACGTGCAAGTTGTAGAATGTGGAATGAGCTACCTTCTTAGGTGTTTCCATTTGTACTATGACATAGGTTTCTTCAAGAAGCAGGTAGATGTTTAGGGTTCTTAATGTTCAGCAACGCATAAGTAGCTTCCCTGGTGTTGCTTATGTCCATGGGCGGCGATGATTGCTTCCCATCAAGCGGCTCGTCTGCTCGTTTGCTGCTTACATCATAATAAAAGTTAACAAAGACGAAGATAATTATGTTGCAAATTCAAAAGCAATATCATAAAAACAAAAGTAACGAGTTTTATTATTACTTGTTGTTGCCTTGGAAACTATATTATTGTGTCAATTTTTAAGCGAAACATTTTCTATTTTAAGCACGCCAGGAATTTCATTGTTTTGAATAAAAATTCCCGTGTACGAAGCCAATTACGTGCGAAATATAATACGTACCGTCTGACGCGTTCGTTCCATTTTCACATCCGCTCGAGCCTCGCTTGGTCTCGAAATGAACTCGCTCTTAGTAACCACATGCTCGCTTTAGATCAGCTATGACAAAGTTAAATGAAATGCCGCGACGTAAACAGGGAGTTTAACTTTTCATTAATACTTTTTCCTGTATCTACCTTATTTTTGGAGATAGTTTTCATGGGAGTATTTTTATCGTTGTTGAATTTTTATATTCATTTAGGCACCCAATTTGAAAATTGACGTATTATCTAGAAAAACATGTAGATATTCTAATCCTACCATATAAAAATATTCGAACGGTACAACGTGACGTAAATGCTAATAGTATTAGCGATATCCCGGTGATATCCAATCTAAGTTATCGAGGTCGGTAAGATGAATGTTTTATTCCAGAGCAAATGACTCAAGAGACGACCGAGGAATACAGCGCGTGCCTATCGGATCCGTGCTATAACTTAGGGAGCTGCGTCGACCTGCCGGGATCCACTTACACTTGCGTGTGCACCGGACTCTATACTGGAATGAACTGCGAATATCTTATAAAAGACAGTCTGACACCTTACATAGAGACACCATTCTTTGATGGCTCTTCTTTCATCCGCCTTAAACCTTTGAAGGCGTACCACAAACTGAATATCGATATCGAATTTAAGGCTTTCACTGAAAATGGCGTCATATTGTACAATCAGCAGAAATACGATGGAACGGGCGATTTTGTCTCTCTCGCCTTGGTAAATGGATATATAGAGTTCAGGTAAGTCTACTAAAATGTGATTGATGTTTTATTTGTTTCGTATCTAATGTTCTTTTAGATTCAGGAAGTAACTTTGTATTTTGTTTTCATTAGATACAATCTAGGAAATGGAGCATTAGTCCTGACTTCTTTGGAAAAGATTACATTAAATGAGTATCACAAAGTATCTGCAAAGAGATATCATCGAGACGGCATATTATCTGTCGACGATATGGAAGACGTTGTAGGACAGTCTAGCGGACATTTGAAGGCTCTGGACTTAGCCGAAGACGCTTACGTGGGCAGCGTACCTTCGAACTACTCCAAGTATGTTTATTATCTCAATTATTATACCTACCTTGGCTTTGTTTCGCCGAAGGAATTCCTTTTATTATCTTTCATAAGAACTAAGAACGCGGTATTGACATATAACAAATATCTTTCTGCAGGGTTTTCGATAATATCGGCACCCGAAGTGGCTTTATCGGGTGCGTGAAATACTTAAGAATAATACGTCATCAAGTGACAAAGAAATTGGGACGGCCGGACCCATTAGTCGTGTCTATGGAGAACGTTCGAGAGTGCCAATCTAATCCGTGTATGAGTATGCCGTGCAAGAACGGGGCCACGTGTACATCTATAGAGGGGTCGGCGACGGAATATACTTGTATCTGCCCTATCGAATTTCAAGGAGCCAATTGTGACGAGAGATTAGATCCATGTGAATCGAATCCCTGCGGATATGATGAGGGGCTATTGTGCGACGTCGGACCCGACGGCGGCCATGTGTGTCGCTGTTTGTTTGGAGGCGAAATTGACTCCAACGGAAATACTTGCAGCAACGGTATTTATACAATATTTCTACCTACATTAAAATACACTATTCACGTTTGGCTGGTCTATAGTACAATACTTAATAATGCATATGAATTATCTATAATTTCAAGATGATATTTCAGATTAAGACTTTAAGTTCTCGCGCTTTGTACACATATTTAAAGTCACATACAACATTACACACACACACACATCACATTACTCACATTAGTCGAACGCGATTAATTAACATTATTTTACCTTTTTTTCCAACGTTTCGGACAGGTTGCACAAAAGGTAAAATAATGTTAATTAATCGCGTTCGACTTGTGTGTGACTTTAAATATTTCAGATTAAGGCCGAAATCTTTGAGTATTTAAATAAAATAAAATATTGGGGACATCTTACACAGATCAACTTAGCCCCAAACTAAGCAAAGCTTGTACTATGGGTGCTAAGCGACGATATACATACTTAAATAGATAAATACCGCCGATACTCTTTTACGTTACCTACGTAAAATAATAAATTTTAACTATAGCCGGCTGTCCGATATGCGGATTTGAATTGTTGTAAGATTTAAAATATTATTTTCAAATCAAATACAGATCGGATGAAGCAATCTACGATTGTAGTTACCAGTCGTCGAGTACCTGCATGCGAACTTGGCTAATGAAATAAACCGTTAATATTAATATTACTTTAAAAACTAAGTAAAAGAAAGATATATTGAGTAACCTAATTATTTTCAGATGTAAACATTATACAAGAGTCTTGGATTCCCCAGTTTAATGGGACGAGCTACATCGAATTATTGCCACTCGAAGGGCTGGGGAAAGCGTTCCGCATTGAAATCTGGTTTTTAACGAACAGACTCTCAGGGATGCTCCTTTACACCGGCCAGTCTAATAAAGCCAAGGGGGATTTCATAACGATTAACTTAGTTAATGGATACCTCCAATTTAGGTACAATCTGGGGAGTGGTGTTGCCAATATCACGTAAGTAAACTTTCAATTTGGAAACGGAGTCTCGGTAATAAATTGGCACTCATGAAATTAATTAAGAGAACGAAACTTACCGAATGTAACTTATTTAATTAACTCGATGTGTTCTTTGACTTTCGTTGTGATTTCGATACTTGAAGAGTTTTAAATTGGGTTTGTTCGATTAGGTCTCCCGTGCCGATAGAGAAGGGTCGTTGGCACCGCGCGCGGGTGACGCGCGCCGGTCGCCACGGTAGCCTGCAGTTGGACCACCACCCCACACAACGGGGGTCATCTTTGCCGCCACTTACTCATCTGGAATTGACAATACCACTCTTTATTGGGTCTTTACCGTAAGTAAAAACACACCATTTTTTTACATCATATATTTGTGAGAATAAGTTCGTATAAGAATGAGAATGTTCATTTTCATTGATACATTTGTATTGTAGATTTTTATGCTCGACTTTAATCTTTAGGCATAGAGCGATCTAATATGCTTACAAAATGTATGTCAAAGAGTATTTCAGTATATTATGTCACTATTCTTGAGCTCATTTCATTCATTTAACTGAATAGCCCTGTTAATTATTCCTCTTTTAGCGCTTACATCCGTCCACACAAAATGTCTGGCGTGATCAGCAGTTTTATTGGCGCGGTGCAAAAAGTATTTGTCAATGGCAACCAGCTCTCTTTGTACAATGGGGACACGGCGAAATGCGCTGTAGTCCAGGAGGAGGATAAGCTGCCTTGCGCTACTAGCGGGGTTACTAAGTACGTTGGATCGCCTTGTGGAATTGGTAAGTTTGATATTTTAGATTTATATATACTTAGGTACTGTAGCTCAGCAACATTAAGATGGGTGAAAATATTTTTAACGAGGAATCTTGTGATTATTATTAACATGTACCTACTTCTTCATTTTATACCTAATATCTGGGCGACCGAGCTTCGCTCGGTTCTATTTTAATATATCACGTCTATAGATAAAAAAAACTCTTATAAATACAAAAACAAAAAAAAGGACAAAAAACAAAAACTTAATTTCTGGCCGGGATTCGAAACCCTGACACCTACGATCTATCTGCGTACATTAGACCGACCTCGTACGACTGAGCTAAGCGGAATCGATGCGCGCGCGGCGAAATTAAGGACCATATTTTACGTTTACAAACGCGAAAGAAAAACTCATGAAAACTCGAAAATTCGCGTTTTCCGGGATCTAAGGCTACGCTAGATCGATTTTTCACCCCCGAAAACCCCCACATAACAAATTTCTGCGAAATCGTTAGAGCGGTTTCCGAGATCGTCGGTATATATAAATAAATAAATAAATAAATAAATAAATATACAAGAATTGCTCATTTAATAGTATAAGATATATATAAATAAATAAATAAATAAATAAATAAATAAATAAATATACAAGAATTGCTCATTTAATAGTATAAGATATTTTATTGATCAGAGTATCAAAATAAAGATAGCATACAATTACGCAACTAGGGTTTAAGATTTGTGGTTTTTCAGTAGTCACATGCACTACTATTATGTAAATTAATAATCGAAATAAGATGTCATATACTTAAAAAAAAACGACGGACACCACAAGTAGCCATATGGCATCTTATTTCGATTTTTAATAGCATACGAAAATGTTTATGTTAACTGCTACTTACTTATTTAAAGTTACAACAAAAACCCGACTAATGATATGAAATAAATCGGAAATAGAATTATCATATTCACCTATGTACTTACATTTACATGCATACATTCATGTATCATCATCGTCATCAGGTATAACTCCATGCAAGAACAACGGATCTTGCATACCACTCCTAAACGAATACAAGTGCATTTGTCCCGACGGCTTCCAAGGCCGAAACTGTGAGATTCAACTGAATGTCGAAATGCTAAAGGACGGAGCGCCGGTAAAGTTCGACGGAGACAATTATTACTCGTACAGGAGTCGGGGCAGCCGCAGGTAATTAAAAAACACTTCAGTTTTTCACTTAAATTTTCTATTTAACACTTGAAACTCACGCCGTTTGGACACGTGAATTAACTTTACTAATGTATAATAAGACAATTTACTGAAGGTCACCCTGATGTATGTACTTAAAAACTTTTACAATACATTCACCTAATCAATATTACACTTCACTCTGTTCATAATATGGTCACAGAACTTTTAGTGTAGACGCATTTACTGAAGGCTTTAATAGTTTTACTATTCTCTAGGTATCAAATATATTTTCTTTAAAAGAAGCATTTAACCTACCCAGGTTTTATCCGACCTTACATTAGAAAGTACAGAGTTTCTTGCCAAGGAGATAGAATCTCTATCATAATTAGTGATATACCAATGTAGATTGGTAGATTTTTTGACTCTTTCACAAA
Organism: Leguminivora glycinivorella; assembly: GCF_023078275.1. Taxonomy (NCBI): domain Eukaryota; kingdom Metazoa; phylum Arthropoda; class Insecta; order Lepidoptera; family Tortricidae; genus Leguminivora; species Leguminivora glycinivorella. The sequence goes on along the minus strand of NC_062974.1, from coordinate 12,358,150 downwards.
GAGTCGACACCATTACGATTTATTAAGATCTAGTTGGCTATTTTCACTACAAAGATACTTAGATCAAAATTAATTGAACACAGAAAAAAATATGACGCATGGAAGTAGATTTAACTTACAGTCTTTACTAATAAAACTAACATGTTCCCATTATTTATTTTATAGCTTTCGTACTAACAGTGACGGTGAAGGATTGTATGATGTAAGATAACATTCAATGGACAACTGAACCATTAATATTATTTATTAGTCTTAATTACGTCACTGCGTGATTTACAAATAGGTAATATTCTTTCAATTTGTCTATAGATTTTTTATGTAAGTGTTGATCGCTTTGTTATAGCTGTATTTGTATGCGTTATAGTGTGAACTCTTTTGTTGCAAGAACATTTTTAAATTAATTCTTAAATGTTTAAGGTATTCAACTTTATTTTTATTCTGCTAGGTTTTTATTTATTAGAGCTTATAAAGGTTTTTGTATTATTTCGTGATCTTATCTTGCAAGTTAGCGATAGCGACAAAGCAACTGTCTGAAAGTTAGCGCATTTACATAAAGGCGTCGCAACTTACACTCGTTGTTTTGTAGTAAAAATAATGCTTGCAGCTGAACTAAATGTATAATTATGTTGCAAAAAATAGGCGTTCCAGCTAATACAGCTTCTCGATATTGTAATTTATGGAGTGCATATGACACCTCTAATGGTGATTAAAATATTCTAGGAGACGCGGCGATCGCGGTATTAGATACGAAATTAAATTTCGCACATACAACGACTCCGGCCTTTTAATGTGGAGAAGAAAAATTGGTATACGAGCTCGAGATTTCATTGGCTTGGGCATAAACAACGGAAAATTACAATTAATATACACGGACACTGACGTCAAGGAGATCAATTCTGTCACACACGAGGAATGGTTTCAGTATATAGAATCTAAGAATCGCGTGGACGACGACATGTGGCACACGGCGACGGTCCGCAGAAGGAAAAGACTGGCTATGCTACAACTGGACGACACGGCTCCCATTAGAGGGTACTCGCAATCCTTGCTTGTGCCTTCGAAATCAAACCCCAAACTATGGATTGGTTAGTACTAATTCAGTTCGTCGTTTATTTTTAACTATTCACATTTCGTTCCCACTTTTGCGTAAATAAACCTTTTTACGACCGCATCAAAGTAACTTTACGCCTCCTCGCGAATTTATTTGTGTTTCAAATAGGCAGTAAGCCACATGAACGGAGTTTTCATGTAGAGCCTTGATCTGTGACTTCGTTTTAAAATTCCCTGAAGGCAAAGTGTGTATTCATTTTATTTCAACAGGGGGATCCCCATCACTGCCCTTGGGATTGCCGGCTGCTCTGTACACCGGGTTTCGTGGTTGTGTAGCTAGTGTGAAAGCGAATGGACGACGCATCGACATCACCACGCCTATACGACCGACGACGACGATACGACATTGCGATTAACACAATGTACGATATAAAGTTGAATAATGAGTTGCCAAACTCTATTTACTAAAATTACAAAGCGTAATGGTAAACACTGTGAGATAACAAGTATTATTTTTTACATTTTGTGTTGACTAGCGATTTATAGTACCTGTCATAATGTAGTTTCTGATACGGATCTCTACCCGACTGCGTATTTCAATATCTTTTCGCAGTTGTTTTTGTAGAGTGCGTGTTGAAGAGTCTCGAGGGATAAGTGTAATCATATCTCTGTTTAGAGATAAAAGAGTATTCATATCTGTAACCAAAATAATATGTTGCCATAATATGTTACATTTAGCATTATATTAATAATAGGATTTAAATCAATTTTTACTTCGTCAAACCGGTGCTCGGAAAACACATCAGAGGTATATTGGAAAAAGTATATAAGTATATAGATTGTGAAAAAGTACCTACTGAATTATAATTATTATTTTGTTGTTATTAGGTACTTAGAAAAATACCTACTATAATAGTTTTTAGATTAGTTAGTATAATAATAGGTTTCTTTATTGAATATGGGCTGAAAATATGTAACATGATACTTATTAGATTTGAAATTTGTAAATGTTTATCCAAAATAGGAAAATTATACGGGCTTTACAATAACATTCCAATTGATTACTATTGATAACAATAATTGTGTTCACGTTTGGTATATTTAACCAATTTTTAAAGTTAATGTCGAGTTATTTTGTATATTGATTGCATCATAAAATTGATGATATGATGCTAATGACAAATCATCAGCTTATTTATTACGAGTGCAACAGCGTGTAGCAAATCAGGCTATGAAGTAACCACGAATATTACACTCTATGCCTTCGTTCAAATGTTTGTTGAATGAATCTCTTATAAAATATGGTCGAATATACGTATCATACTTTTATAAAATCATACTTTTATCCGACTAAAACTCAAACTTTTAACTTTTACAAAAAAAAAGTCAATTGTCTATAATTCTGATCGGTTGTCTATTTAGAGTTACTACAATTACAAACGTTGCATGTATTAGATAAATAACATTCCATTAATCTGATTAAGTTACTCGTAAAGTGAGTTGATTATGAACAGTGCCATAGTTTGTACAGTGTAGCAATCTCCCAGTACAATAGTCATACGAATAGATTAGTTTGATTTATTTTACTTGCTGTGTCTCTTGCTATGGTGGAATTAAAAAGAAGAGAAGTTAAATACTGCAAATTAAATACTCATATATTTTCTGGCTCAACGTTCTTATTCTCATTGAAAGTCATGTTTAACTTACATATCAAGTTGGCAGGTAAAAGTATAGCAATGCCGATTAATATCATAAAACGGGTTTTATTTTATTGTACTTATTAAAACAGATATAGTGGCTGCCAATACTGCCAGAAACTGAAATTTGCTGCTATACATTAAAATATTTTTATTCAATAAAAAATAGCGCAATAATTTTATGTACTTATGAGGGACATTTTGTAATATAGATGTACATACGTAGATTAGATTTTTTTACAAGCCGCTTATAATATTTTAATGTAATGTTATTATAGTATTGAACATTCATTGACGATATCAGATGTTTAATATTGTACCTGGCGGTACGTGACAGGTATACCTATTCTAACACACCAGTTACTACCAGGTAAAACATTATCTAGGTTTTCTGTAGAAATATTGAAAAACCAGGACATATTAAAAGGTAATGAGTAGGTAACCTAATCTACGTTTTCTCGACCATGTTTTTTTACCTAGTAGTGATTGACAGTTGTGTTCATGTCAATGAGTGTGGTGTTAAATGATTGATGATTTTTAGAGATGTTTTGGTCATTTCATGCGAAAATAAGTTTACCTTTGGAGTAAAATTGTCAAAATTATTTTGTCCTAAGTAATAATTATGTAGTTGGAATACTTATATAGTATTATAAATACTAAAATTAACTTAAATAAAAGAATGACAATATTATAAATATTTATCAACATGAATTGTAGGGTTACTTTTTTCATGTTAGACATGCTTCGTGATTGACGGAACATATCCCATTTTAGGTGATTACATTATACGTGAACCCTTCCCTCGATCAAATGAAAACTTTGAAAACGATTGAAAATATTATTTTTCCAACTATTAAAGCCCCTAGTAGTTTGATGGACTACTATGGACATTATTTGGCAAAATAATACTTACTGCTACTCAATGCAGAAGGCCAGCATAAGTAGAAGGTTAGATAAGTTAATTTCAAAATTGTATTTAAAATTCTTAGAATTGCTTGATTCTCATAATCTATACAAACAAAGTATTAGGAGATCTCCATACAAAACCTATTTTTATCATTACCAATTATGAGTACCTAGGTACTCGTACAACTGTATTTTATTTAATATTTATATTTACTGTTTATCTATCAGAGCGCAAGAAACCAATTTTATTATGGTTAAAAACAGCAATCACCTTTGGGTATATAACTTTACGCAAAACACTGTATACCAGCTATCCTAGCATTATTTCTAAAGTAAAAAAAAACCTTCATTATTATCATAATTTATAAAAGTGCATGGACTCATTAAAATAGACATATTTTTTTAATTATATTACTTCGATTACTTCGTTGGGACATGAACATGATATACAAATGTATTGCATAAAGGGTTTCCTTCGTATTATTCCGGAAACGTTCGTATTTCTGATGCTAGTTCAAACAGTGACAAATACGTCTTGTAATGTCACTGACTGAAATAGCATGACACTTCCGTACGTTTCCGTAAGAAAACGAAGGAAAATCATTTCGCACTACATCTGTACGAACTTACGGCGGTGCCAATTCTTTGGCGTCAAAATCGATATGATTGACGCCAAGCGTGCTCAGTCGTCGTTGCGCGACGCCACAGTAGGAAACGTTACAAAATATATATAACTCTTAATCTCACCCAGTAAAAAAAACAGTTGTCTTTTTTTCTGAACCTTTTGTAAAAGGGTTTGTAACCGCGATTGCCTTTACATGGTTTTGTATTAGGTATATTAAATGATTGTCGTTGGTTCTGGCATTCCTGTAATTACGAGCAACTGTTTCATACGGCATAGTCCCTCTAGTAAAATAACATTGAATGAGGCGAAGGGTTACAGCAATAAACCTACCTGTATATAATATTCTGCCACTGATTCATTAAGTACATATCTTCCAGTCCAAATTGTTACGCATTGTGTGTTTGATGTAACTATCTTAGTTAAATTAATAAATCATGAATGAAAAAATAAATGAGACTGCAATCCATATTTTGTTTCATTTGTGTTTGTCTGGCTAGTTATCTGATTTACTTTTATTTACTACTATTTAACGATTTACTACTATTTAAAAATGAGGATCTGTTTAGTTAAAGGCATATTTGGTACCGCGTTTTAATTAGGAAAAACAAAAAATATGACGCGGAAATTAACTTTCCTATCAAAACTTTAAACCGTAAAGTCTACAAGCAATAAGAAAACGTATAATGGAGTGAGGTGCCGCAAATATCAGTAACACCGTTCCGACACGAAAACGTTTAAATTGGACAGACGGCTGATGAGTTGAAAGTTTTAACAATACGCCCAGGAACGAGATTGCTGTTGTGCGATTAGATTGATGAGCCTAACTTTTTGGGTGGTAAGTATATTTTATGATGCCGCAACGTTTTATTTTAATGATGAAACTGTACTGAAACAAACAACAATCTTATTTAAATGAAGAAATTAACACAAAACGCAGAATAAAACAGATGGTCACAGTAATTTAAAACGAGCCCAAGGATACACAACTAATAACAGTAGGTAGGTAAATGAGGCACGATGAAAGCTTAGGACACATGTCGCGGTAGGCAAGTTATATGGCCAAGTGTGAAAAAAAGTTGGAAAAGTGAATTTAAATTGATAGTCAGCAAGCGGTTATAGAGGAGCCACCTGACGTGAAAAAATGTCAGGTTATCTCGTCATTGTAGAAACATACACTTCTGAAGTCAGAAACAAAAGACAGACCATACTTAGAATCATAAAACAAGCGAAAAATGTCGGAAAATGAGTAAATGTGGATAAAAAAGGCCTACGAAACAGATTGAAATATCATCCTATACGAAGCCCGCCTCTAATCTCAACTAGCCTGAATTATGGTGTAGAAAATATCCTCCCATTCTTTGCATGAGCCATAAATCACGAATACTACCGGAATCCCCAGAGGCATTATGAAGGGGAAAAATAAGCAATGGATATTAACCAAAGAGTGAAAAGTGAAAGCCGTTTGGAGTAAATCGTTTTTTTAGCATTTTAGTTTAGCCTTTGCTCCTTTAGAGCCTATGTAGGTATAAAACAAATCCTTTTCTTGTAATTCATGCAAGGTGAATATTAAAATATTTAATAATAATACTATATACCTACACAGTTATTTTTTTTTCATAAATAAGCAGATACACTAAGCTTAATAGAAATGTCCAATTGTCTATCATTTAACGTTATTTTATATATTAATATACCATATCAGTTTTATAAAATAATCCCAGTTCCAGACACAAACAAATAGTGACACGATTTCGATGTGAAAACATATTCGTAGAATGTTTGTATCGCATAGGATCATGCACATATTTTTCCTTGAGACGCATATAAATAAGGCTAAGGTGAGCATGAAGGTATATGCTGCGAACAGATTCTCTCGGCGTCTCCCGGGATTTGTGTTTCGTCTCCCGCAGCGATGCACGTGTCGGGAATACCGAGTCTCCTGATATCCGCCACCGACAAACTCGCGTCTGAGCAACTGAAAGAAGGCTGAGAAGCTTTGGACAACATTGCTTTATATTGCAAATCGCATGGCCTTTTGAAAACATGGATTGTTGAGGCAACTAATCAGAAGAATGTGGATTGTTCACGAAAGTGTACAAAAGATTTAGTAGAAATGTCTTTTTAAAAATAGAAATGAATACATAATAGACTGATTGAATTAGGTAGGTACCTAAAGGTAAACAAACAGTCAATCGGTCAATTATTGAGTAGCCACTACAAACACTTAATACTATTGTCCACATGAAAGTTATTTGTTCACTAGGACAGAAATAATCATGTTTCGTCCGGAAGGGGTGAAGTTATGAAGGTTGGAAAAGAAAATAAATTTAGCCTGATATATTGTCCCTGCGGAGACCCACGTGAAATGAGGCACGTTGAAATATGACTGCCGAAAAGCTTGTAGCTCTGAGTCAGCAATATAATAATTTGAATGAGACAATGCTTACATATTGCCATGATAGCAAAAAGTTGATTTTATTGCGTTACTATATAAGCTGTAAACGCCAGTATAGTATCGGGTGTATTTTCAATCCCATCAAAAACAGAAATGTGAAATGAGAGCCAAGTTCAATAATATGATATATGCCTTAGTTGTTCACTTCAACGAAAAAAACCGGCCAAGAGCGTGTCGGGCCACGCTCAGTGTAGGGTTCCGTAGTTTTCCGTATTTTCCTCAAAAACTACTGAACCTATCAAGTTCAAAACAATTTTACTAGAAAGTATTTATAAAGTTCTACTTTTGTGATTTTTTTCATATTTTTTAAACATATGGTTCAAAAGTTAGAGGGGGTGGGACGAACTTTTTTTTCCTTTAGGAGCAATTATTTCCGAAAATATTAATATTATCAAAAAACGATCTTAGTAAACCCTTATTCATTTTTAAATACCTATCCAACAATATATCACACGTTGGGGTTGGAATGAAAAAAAATATCAGCCCCCACTTTACATGTAGGGGGGGAACCCTAATAAAACATTTTTTTCCATTTTTTATTTTTGCACTTTGTTGGCGTGATTGATGTACATATTTGTACCAAATTTCAGCTTTCTAGTGCTAACGGTTACTGAGATTATCCGCGGACGGACGGACGGATGGACCGACGGACGGACAGACAGACATGGCGAAACTATAAGGGTTCCTAGTTGACTACGGAACCCTAAAAAGAAGTGATATCTAAATGGGTGCCAAGTTCAATTTCAATTTCTGTGTATCTATCTTCATGCCAAATTTGAACTTTCTAGGTCATCTGGAACTGGGTTAGAGTTTATGTGCGTGTTTATATGATAAAAATATGACATGTAATCCCTCGGTTTATTTATTTTATTATCTTGCAATGTCCATTGAATTCAATTTAATACCTTTACCTATTTATAATAATCATTTCACTGCACTTGTTATTGTTTAATGCATGTTAGATATTAAGAAATATAATGTCAATTAGCACGTAAGGTTTAACCGTTAGTGTTAATTGTATACAATAAATAAATTGAAATTGAAATTGAAAAATGACGATTTTTGAACGTTATTATCTAAACAACCGTTTGAGATGTGAAATTTGGAGAACACGTTTATGGAATTGAGTTATGAGGGGGTCAAAGGTGGCTCCAAATGGTTCGTGTAATATTACACACGGTGCTGCTCGCCAGTTCTTTTACTTGAACTTGGCTTGACACGCTACCGCGTGTCTAGATAGTGTGTACGCCTGTACGGAGATTTTTTTATGTCATATGTATGAAAATGAACTTTTGTTTTCAGATTGGTTTTATGCTAATCAGTGTCAATATATTTTTAGGGTTCAACTTAAGGCAATGTACTAAAGTAGCGTCAAATTAAAAAGCTTATTTTCATACATTTACTATGGAGAAAACGTGAAATTTCGTACAAACGAAGTTTGAGAAGTTAACTATTAGCTAGTTTATTTCACCATCACTGAAAACGTTAAATATCGTAGCCATAATAGACGAACTTCCATTAGATCCCAAAGTGGTACAAAGGTGCGCAAATACGATATTACACATTTAGAATGAACCCATGTTACAATATTGCCACCCGTGACGGGGTTTCGTAGAAATCGGAGTCCGTGACTACAATAAATCGTTTAATTCCACCCGGGTGACTCGGCCGATTGCGAGAGGCCAAAACGCCTTCACAATTTAGTGCGATCTCGGGCTCGCGTGGAAATACCTGATGCCACAATTGTGTTCTATTTGAATGCTCACAATGGACAGGATCGATGATAAACATGTAGGTTCGCAGTTAATTTGACCCGGCGTTCGAAGGAAATTAAATCCATTACGGTCTAGTTCGAACGAAGCTTAATTTAAGAACTGAAGGATATTGAATTTCGAAAACGTTGATTGTAATTAAAACACGTATGCAAAGAGGTACTATTAACGTAATTCGGTATGTTCCGATTTAACGAACGAGGAGCATTGAGAATACAGATGTTCGTTGTTGAACATTACGAAATAAACTGAAACACATCTAATATGAAATAACCGCTCTTCAAAAAAGATGTTAAGTGGTGTCTTTATGTTTTATATATATTATTCTTTCGTAATGTTATTTAGATGATTTGCAGTAAAAATGATCTATTAATTCTATTATCTAATAAGTAAGCCCGACATTCTACGTCACAATTTATCGTATAATTACATTCTGGTAACAGATAGATAGATACATAAACAAACTCATTGTTTTATCACTACATCATCACTATCACTACATAGTATAAAACAAAGTCGCTTTCTCTGTCCCTATGTCCCTATGTCCCTATGTATGCTTAAATCTTTAAAACTACGCAACGGATTTTGATGCGGTTTTTTTTAATAGATAGAGTGATTGTAGAGGAAGGTTTACATGTAGGTATAGTACCCGTGTGAAGCCGGGGCGGGTCGCTAGTAGAGAATAAATACCGTTTAAACTTAAACAGGATTTATGCTTCGCGCCGTACTGAGTTACATGTACTTCGATGGCTCATTAATTTAAGCTGGGAAAGAGAACGTGTAACGTTTTCATTTGGATACAATCTCTTTTGTGGGTTTATTTATATTGTTCATTACTACTTTAATTAGTCGGTTTTGTGAGCCAAGAATATTTTTGATTAAAAAAAAATTAAAGTAGGTAGAAAAAAATAAGCAACCATTGAAGGAACGTATTTTACATTGCAAACATTGCAAATTGCGTTTAAAATAGTGTTTTAATATAACAAATATCCTTAGAATTGATAACTAAGTAAACAGCCAACAGTGAGTGAAACATTGAACCATTGGATTGAGGGCCCGTAACAATCGCCTGTGTTATCTCCCTGTCCACAATTGCCCACAGAGATGCCTAGGCTCCATTACCGCCACCGTTATACTATCTCATATGCTCGATTACCTCAGATGAATGTGACTTATAGATTCCTGTGGTTTTTAGCTATATGAACTCATTGATGAGAGAATTGACAGTGTTATATCAGATATATGAAGCACTAGCTTTTGCCCACGGCTTCGCTTGCGTTAGAAAGAGACAAAAAGTAGCCTATGTCACTCTCCATCCCTTCAACTATGTCCATGCACTTTAAAACGTCAATTCGTCGCTCCGTTTTGCCGTGAAAGGCAGACAAACAAACAGACATACACACTTTCTAATTTATAATAATAGTATGGATTTTAAGGTTCCCTATTGTATAAAGCGCGCTTGCGCTTGCGGCGCCTGCGGCGCTCGAGTCAGTCGAGAGGAGGGCCAAGAGAATCATCAATGACGACGAGCTAACCAATTCTCGACTACATAGATTTCGGAGAGTGCGCTGAAGAACTGTACAACCTTGTTCCTCCGTCCCCATTTCACCTTAGGACAACCAGACAATCGGCAATGCGGCATCGCTTTACGGTTAGTATTCCAAAAATACGCACTAAGCGTTTCGCTTCAACATTTATTTTGCGAACCGCCAAGGAGTGGAATGCCCTGCCTGAGTCTGTGTTTCCACATGTGTACAATCCAGGTCTCTTTAAAGCAAGAGTAAATAGGTATCTCATAGGTAAGCGTGCTCCACCGTAGATTGCATCATCACTTACCATCAATTCAGGTGTGATCGTGGTCAAACGTCTACCTATTCATACTAAAAAAAAGAACCTTTGTTTAAGTATATTTGGTGTAGGTACAATTACTATAGGTAGGTATTTCAAGAGATAAATGCAAAAAATTGCACCTTGAAAGAGGGGTTCCTTTCCATTTTAGTATTTTCGTTTATACTGCCTCTTAAGTTCTAGTGACAAAAGTCGTAGAATTTAACCGTCATATAATCGATTAACGAATTTGTATTGAGAGCGAGTTAACGAATTGATAGCTTACTGTATACGTCAAGATAAACAAGTATATTAATGAAGAGAGCCAAAATCCTATACAAATGCTGAGTGAGCTTGGTAAATTGATTTCGGGATTCGGTCGCGAGAAAATTACGCGCACAAAATACTGCCTGAGATAATATTATTGATGACGATAAAGCGCCAACACAAGAATGAATAGCAGAAAAACATAATGAATTTAAATGTAATAGGATCCCACAAAGAGATGGAAAGCATTTATATGTGACACGGAAAAAACATTTAATAGCGTTGTGTGTAGCTTTTAGAAGGATATGAATTCAATAAATACCGTTGAATGTACGAATTTCGCTCAATATATTTATTTTGAATACAAGATTAGCAATTATTTTTAATGTTTTAAGTATAAACGTTGACTAAATATGATAAAATAGATAAAATATATGGTAGTCTCGTGATGTTTCTTACATGGTATTTATATTGATTTGAAAGAGAAGACACTACATTTCTACAATTTCTTATCAGACTGTACAGGGTGGCTAGCCGAATGGCACAATCGCTCACGAAACGCTCACGAAACGAAGCGCTAGTAGATATCTATCTCTATCGCGCTTGCGGATTGGCGCGACAGAGCCAGCGGCGTATCGCTTTCGTTTGGCGTCGGAGAAATGCCATTCGGCTACGGGGCCAGGAGACTTGTAGAACTACTACATAAAGTCACCAATAACATGTTTAGTGTTGCAGGCACAAAGTCACTTGTATTTTGTGCCCTTCTGTTAATCTAACTATATCGAAGTTTAACGTAACCTTAAGCAAACGTCTAAACTTCACAATACGTTAAATCTGAATGCTCGTAACTGAACCGCTTTAGTAAAAGCAAGCAGCCTCGTAGCAGTTTGCTGCCAAAACTAGCGTCTTAGTCTTCTTGGGTGTGTACCCGAACTCGCCCTAAGTCGTATTTAACTTGTGTGAACACAGCTTGTGTTGCGACCGCATACCAACAAATTTTGACACCGTACGCTTAGTTCAATTTTGATAACTAGAAAAGCGGCGGGTACGGGCGGGTAGGTTTAATAAACTTGTTGATTCAGATCAAAACTGATATTTGGAGTTAGAAAAAGTTATTTGAAATTCGCAGACATGAAGGTATGTAGATGTAAAATCACTAAATATTAGAAAGTCACTTTGATGTAAGTTTGATTCGTTAAAGTTTTACTCGTACGTATGTCAATATCCTTTACTTTTTAGGGTTCCGTAGTCAACTAGGAACCCTTATAGTTTCGCCATGTCTGTCTGTCCGTCCGTCCGTCCGTCCGTCCGTCCGTCCGTCCGTCCGTCCGCGGATAATCTCAGTAACCGTTAGCACTAGAAAGCTGAAATTTGGTACAATATGTATATCAATCACGCCAACAAAGTTCAAAAATAAAAAATGGGAAAAAATGTTTTAGTAGGGTACCCCCCCTACATGTAAAGTGGGGGCTGGTAATTTTTTTCATTCCAACCCCAACGTGTGATATATTGTTGAGTAGGTATTTAAAAATGAATAAGGGTTTACTAAGATCATTTTTTGATAATATTAATATTTTCGGAAATAATCGCTCCTAAAGGAAAAAAAAGTGCGTCCCCCCCCTAACTTTTGAACCATATGTTTAAAAAATATGAAAAAAATCACAAAAGTAGAACTTTATAAGGACTTTTTAGAAAAATTGTTTTGAACTTGATAGGTTCAGTAGTTCTTGAGAAAAATACAGAAAACTACGGAACCCTACACTGAGCGTGGCCCGACACGCTCTTGGCCGGTTTTTTATTTTATGTATTCACAACTAAAAATCAAAGTAGCAGGTAAATAATATTTCAGTCAGCTTACTGACTACTTTAAGGAACACCTAACAGTTAACAATAAAGATGTATATTGGATAATGCAGATCAAACCGTTTGTCAGTTCAGTTAGTCATTTTGCTACTGAGAACTTTAACGAGTTGGTTCCTGTTGTGAAACTTGTTCGTGGTTCTAAGCTAGATCTATATGTATACCTAACAACTTATTCAGAATTTTCTAATACAAGATTTTGGTTCCTATTTCATTTTCGTTTGTACTAAATTGGTTCAGCGGCTAAGCGTGAAAAAGTAACTTGCACATACACACGTTTCCGCATTTATAAATTACCTACTAGCTTTTGCCCGCGGCTTCGCTCGCGTTAGAAACAGACAGAAATAGCCTAAGTATGTCACTTTCCATCCCCTCAACTATCTCCACTTAAAAAATCACGTCAATTGGTCGCTCCGTTTTGCCGTGAAAGACGGGCAAATAAACAGACACACACTTTCCCATTATAATATTACATAGTATGGATTCTGACAATACTTTTTGCGTCTAGGGCCCCTTGTCTAATAGTCCGTTTTCACATTATCCGATCCGATATTGGATGTCGGAAGGATTTCAATAGAAAAAAAACAAGATGGCGTCTGCAATGTTTGGGATTTCGGTCCGACATCCGATATCGGATCGGATAAAGTGAAAACGCACTTATGCTTAACCGCCTAATCAAAAATTGGGTTGGTGAAATTTCTTATCATGTTTACGTAGTTCAGCACAAAAAATATTAAACCACTATAGATACAGTTACTAACTGGCTCAGCTCGTTGTAACGCGAAACGATCGCCATTACATGGCATCCGAATCGGTCGTGATTTCCCCCCCATTACCTGCGAAAATTAAGTCGAACTTACGACTACCGACCACGACAATACTTATAGCACCACTGAACATGCAACTATTCAATTACAAGGCATGTTTTTGCTTCTAATGGTATATTTAGCTAAACGCAAACATCGGTTTTTAATGCAATGGTTTTGTAGGTTCTTTTTATGTTTCAGAATAGGTACTTTACATTTCCTAAACTTTGTTTAAAAGATAAGACAAAAAGGAACCTTACATGACTGAGTTAGAAATATAAAAATGAGAAGAAAACAGTAAGTGTATTTTTGCATCTCAATTTTCCTATTCTACGAGTAAGCGTAACTTTTTCATAATTAAGTATTATCATACATTGAAAATTAAAGAGGAGAAAATTACATGGAAAATGTACCGATGAATGGAATACAGTGCGTAAATCTAATAAGGGCGATAAATGAAACCAGGCATATAATTCAATATTGTTATCATTAATTAAGAGGTGTTTTTGAGTTACTCTTAATTTTCACCCCAAAATGAATTTTTGAAAAAAATTCCAGCAGCAATGTACTGTAAACGTGATTGCGATGACAATCAATGACAACTGTCAACGAGCGTTTAACTCGAGAGTGTTTGCATTACGTTGCGGGCCGAATTAATTTGTATGGATAAAAAAATATTGAAATTTTAAGTAAAAGTTATCTAATTCCATTTTTATGTCCTATACTCACCACCGTTGAGAGGTTCGCCCGTATTAGGTTTACACCCTGTATAGCAGTTAGAGTTACATTTAAAATTAGTAAACCAATTATCATCTAGAATCGTATGAGCAGCATCTCTGCATAAATGATTTTCTACTCATTGACCGCAGCATTCAGTTTGCATTTCAAGTAAACTGTACCAAAACATTCCGCACCTGCAATAATAGCATGCAAAGTAAACACTGGTAATTTTTATTTGCCTTTCAGACTGCGACTGTGATTTTGAGATCAATATGTAAATGCACTCGTGAGTGCAGCGGGCTCTGCGAAGTGCATTTTGTCGTAGCGGGCCCGGCCAGGCGTGGCGCGGCGACCTACTGTTTCTGACTTTGCCGCCTCGCGTGTGCGAGCGGGGATTTGCTTCGATAAATTTTATACGTTTAAAATTCATGTGCTTTTGAACTGTTACCTTCCCACAAGTGCTGTTGCTTTGTAGGGACTCTTTTTCTTGTAATATCGGCGTTGAAGATTTTACATACATAAGTATAGAGGTACATATGTACTATATTTTATTCTGAAGTTGTAGGTTTTAAATTGAGTAGAAAAGGTTCAGACGCCTTGTGTATGAACACCTTTTGGGAGAAAGTTTTATTATTTGTATGATGACATGGAAGTTGTGCTGAAGGTTGAAATCTGACAACTGATGAAATTGAAAAGTCCTCTTCAACTCTGTACATGTTCACGTCGGTAATTTAGGATTAATTTCTCATAGCCTACCATGACCTATAGATTCGAAAATCACATATCTTGAAAGTTCTGGCTACTCGAAAATAATAACCACGCCAAGTTGACAGACTCATCCTAAAAATCTGATAACAATCGGGCTCATAAAAATATAAAAACAGAGGAAAGGCTAAAGGAGGACAGGAACTTAATTTTAATCAATCTGGTGGTCAATTTAGGCTATTATTAGTATGAGCTGGCGGGTATGATCTAAACTTAGCCGTATTTACGTCAGCGGTTAAATTTGTTTTAGCAGCAGTTTATCCTCATTATATCCTGCGATAACAAAGTTATTTATATAATAAGTGTGATATTCTTGTTTTCACATGTATACACGTGCCATTTAATTATTGATATTTTCCTTCTTAATGTTTTTGAAATACTATGTCGCTCAGGTAACTTACCTTCGTCCTTTTTAGAGTAAACTTAAAATATACAAACCTTCCATTGTCTTATCACCCCCGTTGCGACTAAAAAGCTTTTTCCAAGATAGGGAAACAAGTCCAAATCCAGCAATTTAGATGCATCTCAGTTGCTTGATACGTCACGCTGCGTTGAGGATTTATCACCCGCGCCGCATGTGATAGGCGCGAGAAAAATCTACCTCACGTGCAAATAATAGCGTTCATTACGAATGAAACATATCTTTTCTTTGTTCATACGCACAAGTTATGGTACAGTGGGCTTAATGTTGGTTTGTCACGTGGATAATTAATAAAGGTGAACCATGGCAACTATATGTCTTAAGTAAGACAACCCTTTCGATCAGGTGGACCACAAAAATAATTTCTGGGCCACTTTCCGGCTGTGAAACCAATGGGTTCAAGTCCACGTAAGGCAATTTATTTGTGTGATGAGTACATCTATTTGTTTCTGAGTTTTTTAATGTGAAGATTAATAGCCAATCTTTGTGAGAATGTCTCATAATTATTACTGTTCCTAGTAGAAACATACAATATCTTTCAACTTGTCACTTCAAATTTCAGTAACAAGCACAGAACTTAATTTAGATAGAAGAAACAAATTCATATATTTGTATAGGGGCCGAGCGTGTCAAATTTTGTACTGAAGTTGATTCTTGCCTGTAATTTTAAATATGTCTCAGGCTCTTGATTGTTCATAATTTTTGTGTTGTTGCAATTGAATATCACGTAACGAGGCATTTTTTATGTTTTGGTTGACTTCAACTTACAAAAATTGACGCCCGAAAGCTGCAAGCTGCGAGTAAAGACGGACAACTCAGTGGATTTCACTGAGTTCATTTGACACGCTAAGTAGATACGTTTGCTTGATCTATGGTATATATGACATCTGTGGTAACAAGAAAACTTGATAAATGTAACTGTTGTTACGCGGTACCGGTACCAATACGTGTGTAAAGGCCCGTGCACGCGGCCCGTAATTGCCATCGCTGATAGTAATTGGCCTACTTCAACAAAGGCAGCATTAAAAGCCGAAGCATTTATTGACATAGAGCATTACGCACATTGCATGGCGATCCATTAGTGGCTGGATCACCCACCCCCCTGAGGATCTACCACAGATCATTTAACTAGAGAGCTGGAGCGTGTCCGTACTGGCCGGAATCAAAGCATGTATGTACGTGATGGACTGTTGGACTGGTGTTATTTGTTTTGACATGTGCCGTCAATCACTTGACACTTAACTTCAATGTAATTCTTAAGGATCTCTCACACTAATGAATTCATTTATTATGTATGAAAACGATGAAATATTTTTTTTGCGAATTTAACTAAAAGTGATATACAGGATGGTTCCTGATAATGAACCTAACGACGTATCGAATTTAACGGAAAACAAAAAAAAACACGGTGTATATTGTAATACTACTCCAGACTAAATTCAGTAATCACAACTCATGCGCTTACTTGACTTGCGAACCTCATCACTTGCGCAGTTGATATTAGGTAGGTACTATTTTAACGTTTTCGCTTTCACGCTAATGAAATATTGCATTTTTTTTATTTTTTTTTATTGTTTTATCAAAAATTACAGTTTACTGAAACTGCGGAAACTGTGGTTCATCAACGCCATGTCGAAAATCGCACTTAAACTCTTAACGGGATATGTCAAGTCGTGGGTTGAGGCACACAATTTACTGGCTTTAAATCAAGACAACAGCGGTGAAAAAGTCAAGTCAAAAAATTCGTGTGCAATGCAACTGCTTCACAATGCGAAGTCTATACAAGACAGCCCATCGAAACTGCTCGCGCAGCTGTGGGTGGCACAATTATTGAACAACCGCTAAACAGGTTGCATTGTGTCGAATTAAGTGGTATATTCGTCGGCCTATCATTCGAACAACATATTGACGTGCAGTTATTCAACTGCCATGCGTTCAGAGCAAAATTTGTAACATCCGGCTGAATTTATTGGGAAATGTACAGAATGAAAATCGTGTGGTTGTCAAATGAGAATACTATCTACGAGTATGATTTACGGTCAGTTACTTGTGTTGTATTACACATTTATTACATGGGTAACAGTGTTATGCAATACAATACACACCATCGGCGATTGAAAATTTCACGCAAGTAAGGCGCACCGGGACATTATCGACTGGGGAGTTTCAACAAATTGAAATACATGTTTTAAACTATTAGGTATGTGTCTACTGGTCACATAAAGGATGCGTGTTTAGTGGACACATTTGGCTAAGAATGTAAAACATGGAAAATATTTCGAGTAGGTAAAATGGGGGGTCAATGTCCCAGTGCTTCTTACGAAAAAAAATTAAACAAATACGATACGACATCCAGTATCACTGTGAAATCTAAACATAGTAACTTTTACTAGTGGCATCTGGTGTAACGTAGCAGATTTTTTGATAGTCGTAATTAAATATTTTGGATAAATTTAATTTTTGAATGAAACACTTCCTTCTCGTTCACTGCATTATCTGTTGCACTTCAAATGCACATATTTATGTTTATCTGTTGTAGGGTTGCCATACAACAAGTATTATTCGAAATTGTAGGTATTTTGGCTGTCATTCCAGGAAAACTTTATATTGTTTTGATATAGTATAGGTATTGATTTTTGGAAAATATAATATTTTAGAAACATGATAACAAATGTTATCATAGGTTTTTTAAGGCTGTTCTGGAATGACATTTGTTGGGTTTTGTTTACTTCAAGGTCTGATACAGAAACTGGAGTAATTTTCATTTAATTAATTAGAGTATTTTATTGTTTATTCGTTTGCCACCCGGCTTTTGTTTTGGGTCCTTTAAATTCGAGATCATTCAGTGCGGCATTCTTTCTGTGACGAGATCCTCTTGAATAGTGATCGGACGGCCGTATAAGGGCCTGGAGCCCGGCATGCCACGTGCTGCCGTGGCGTTCCATATTTTGTGTGGTGCTGTTTTGTCAGTCTGAGTAAGTAGATTTCATTGTGAGCTTTTGATATTTCCATGGCGTGAAACGTGGAGAGATTCTTAACCATAAATTGGTTTATTTCCAGCTGGCAGAAACATGCTAAGGGTGGGAGTGCTCCGTGGAGATCCTCGGTCTGCAGTCTGCAGGTCTCCGGTGAGCTCGCTTACATTTTTTGTTTAGTCTATCACAGTGTGTGAGGGCACTCGACTAATGTGACCAATTTATTTGTTTCATAGGAGTCGGGCAGAAGTAAAGAATTTAACAAGAACTTTTGCAATTTTGATGTGCAAGGAAACTTCTTTGGCTTACTGGCGCAAGGTGTCTTTGGACCTTGTTTTCGTATGGAAGGGTCAGCCCTGTCCACGTGGCGAGGGGGCGTCAGCACCGGAGTCCGGGGAGCAGCCGGCTCATCCCTGACAAGGTGTGTCTCCTGCCCGTTTCCTGCCGGTAATGCTGTGTAATTCAGGTTTTAATTTCTGTGTAAAGTAATTTCTGATTTCATTTATTTTGAGAATTCTGGTGCATAACTTTAGGTAAATTCATATTTAGTTTTTGTAGAATAAATGGTTGTAAGAAACCTTTTCCTGGACCCTCTTAAAGCGGCCCAGCTTTACCACTGAGCGTAGTTCTTATTTCATATATGGTGTCAAATTTAGTATTTTGGAAACATTAACTTAAACCTATCTGTAAGGCAAGATTTTGGTATAATAAATATATAAAATGTGATATTGTGTAATTTGTTTCTCCTCTAGCTTTCCTCCAGCAAGTATAGAGACACCATTTAGCTTTTGTTTTATTATAAATTTTGTGCTAACGTGGGTGTATTTACTTTGAACTAGCCGGAGCTTTCCATTCTATTTTATTTACCCCCCATCAAATACACCACCGTTACACTGGTATGTCATAACACGCTACTGTTATCTTTAGGAACTAACCAAGTAACCACTTTGTATTTTCACATTGTTATTTCATTTCTACCAAATTGATTTATACGATACAAAGAACATTAGTTGGCGCGTCACGTCCCCTACTACATAAACTTTATGCCACCGTTGTTTTATAGACAAAATGATACAGTAGCTTTTCCGAGTCACCGTAACCGCGAGGATATAGAAATAAAAGCTACGATGTGTTACGACTCATAAACCAAAAACAATTTATAAGGGTCCAGTTGAAACATGACATAAAAGGCAATTTTATGTAACCTTTTCCTTTTTAAATAATTGCGGTTAGTTTTTCATCATATCAAAGAGGATCGAGTTTTATAGAGAGTTACTGTCAAAGTAAAACGTGTAATCACAATGCATAGACTGCCATCTCTCGACACAAGCTTAAAACTTATGAACCTCAGTTTTGACAATTTGGCCCATATTGTTAGCTTGATATGTGTTAAAATGTCAACTATTAATATTAGCACCATCTAGCCGAGCGTTCCCCAAAGGTGTAACGCCATCTAGGCCACCGTACATTTTTCTCTATGGCTTTGAGGTACGTTTTTTTCTTAGACTTTATCCGTCTATACCGAGTTACATGTCTTTGATCATATCAATCATACATTATCTACTAGTGACTTTACGCGACTTTCATGTGAAAGTTGTTAGAAGTTAACTTTATAACCCATACTGTGTATAAAGTGTGTGTGTTTGTTTGTTAGTTTGTCAGTCTTTCAAGGCAAAACGGAGCGACGAATTGATGTAATATTTTAAGTGGAAATAGTTGAAGGGATGAAGCACTCTCTACACACATAGGCTACTTTTTGTCACTTTCTAACCCTCCCACTTCCCCAAAATGGGGGAGGGGGGTGAGCGAAGCCACGGGAAAAAGCTACTTGTTAAGTAAAAATAAAAATCATACATAAGGATAAGTTACCTGTCGTATGTATCTACTTAAAATATCAAGGCCTTACTTTTAATGTACATAGCTTGTATGCTGACTCTCAGAATATCTAAGTAATGAAACCATTTTATATATGTAGGTACTTGCCTTAGGGTGTCCCTTATTTTTACGATTTTCAGAAATTAATAAAGCATACTCCCTGAATTACTTTATTTTAACTCAAAAAAACCCTAAAAATTTTCAGTCAATTCCTGTAATTTTAACCCGTAGCGACTTTTTTGAGATTATCCCATACACACTATGAAAACAGTATTTTTTTATATTTTGTAATTGTTATTTATATATTTTTTCATATCATCCTCTCACATTACTATCATAAACACCAATATAAAATGATCAACTTACGGTTTGGTCAAATTTCTTCATAGTCATTTGTATGGGAATGTTAGTTACGGGTTCTCGTTTCAGGAATTATCTCGATTTTTTTTCATCGTTTTGTGGGTATATGTATTTAGAAATTAGCGTTGTAAAATTTTGAGCAAAGTTAGGGACACCCTAATTTATCTACATATATAGATGATGGGAAAAATAAGAGCCTTTACCTATGTAAAGACACGTATGTACCTATTGTCAGTGCGAATACAGAAATTGTTGGCATAAGGAAGGAAACAACATATTTATCTGGGATTGTGTTATGTAAGCAAGCGCGAAAACACATATGTACCTATTGTACCTAGCAACTCCTTATAACAAAGTGTATTTTCCTGTACTGACTTATTAAATAAAATCAGTCTGGACACTTGAAAAATTCACCCATTGCAATTCAGTATCGATGGCACTTCCTACTTCTAAATTTACTTGGCCATTGGCTTGCAGATATGTAGACCTACGATCTGCACCGATAGCATGGTCGCGCGATGAATGATAATTATAACATGAATCCGTCCGTTTTGCGCTATTTGTAAGTGCGATAGGGACGGCCTGATGTTATATCATTTATCGCGCGACCATGATTGCCTGCCTGTCCTCCTACAGTTGAAGCACGTTTCGCTGGAACTCTCAGTTCAGTGTTTAAATATTTGGAGACATCAACTGAATATACAACGTTCTGCTACGCCGCGCCGTAGACCGTAGACCATGGACAGTGAAAATCTTTCGTAGCTGCGTGACGACATCACTTTGTAGCAAGCATATGATTATAAAATTTATAACGTCTTTGTATTTAATACAAAGACGTTGATATCTTTCATGAAAGTCTCTAATCACGATTATTTTAAGTTTTTTAACCCCCGACGCAAAAACGAAGGGGTGTTATAAGTTTGACGTGTCTGTCTGTGTGTATGTCTGTCTGTCTGTCTGTCTGTCTGTTTGTCTGTCTGTGTGTGTGTGTCTGTCTGTGGCATCGTAGTTCTCGAACGGATGAACCGATTTTGATTTAGTTTTTTTTTGTCTGAAAGCTGAGTTAGTCGGGAGTGTTCTTAGCCATGTTTCATGAAAATCGGTCCACTAGGTCGCGGTCGGGGGTTTTTTCAAAATTTTAATTTTGTGGTTAGGTTATATAATTTCTAGTGAAAGTTAATTGTTTTGATGTTAATTAAAATCCGTTAAAATAACCGTGATTAATTTGGTAACACCTTAGAAGAAACTATAGTGATTATGTGTCTTAAGTGATGCTGAAAGCATTGAGCGGAGGAGCGATACATTATGTAGCGACTTAAATACACTAAGTATGTTACCTCGTGCAGTCAAATAGGAAGCTCTCAGGGCGTGTTTAATATACATGAGCCGGCGTGGTGGTAACTTCTGAAAGATATAATATATGTAATATGAATTTGCTTATAATTGAAATAATGAGGAAGCTCTTGACATCACGTTAACGTATCACGTTTTTTCATAACTAAATTTGTTTCTTCTAGTGTTCATTCGATACAAGCTGCTATAGGCTGGGCGTCAATTGGATTGTGTCTAATCAGCGTGTCTTGCGATAACATGACACACGATAGCTACATGGGTAGATAGCAGCAATAAGTCCCTAATACATAATTTTAAATCAAAGGAATGAAATATGATGAAATTACTATGTTTGTATTGTATTTAATAAGCGATAGTTTTTAATTTGCAATTTAAAAATATTGATAAAAGTACGAATACAATAAAGTAAAAATATGTATCACGGAAAATGTTTGAAAATAAATCGAGCGCGCTCGATCTCGCATAGAGAACTCGCTAGTCCGTTATATAAATTACAAACGCCGAATCCTGTCTCTCCGGAATGGGGAGCAATAATCAAACGTTTCCAATAACGTTTGAAATATTGGGTCACAAAAGCAAAACGCTTTCACTTCTGAAAACAAACCGACAAGGCTTCTAAAGGCGCCGAAAGTTAATTTCACGGGCAGTGGATGCCTCTTCAGAACTCATCTCGCTTGAGCAATCCGCGAGTCGCTACCATTAATCACCAGTACTCTGCGAATATCATTAGTTCGCTTCTTACTCGCGCGCCGCAAAGGGTTGCCTCGGCTGTTCGCGGTCGGAACCAATTGGATTTACGTGGTATCGATCTAAATTAATTATATGTCTTTCCCATCACGGAACAATGGTATTCCGGACCTTTGGGAGGCGTGCGCGGGGCCGAAGCCAACACGTAGAGGCCCTTTCGACACTTTAATGAAATGTAAGGGGTACACCGAGCGGATGTTGCCCTTGCCCGTATCATGGGACACACGCAGAGGCAACACCCGCCAGGGTGTAAGGACTATTTGAGAGTTAATGGAATCTAAAATGAACTGGTCTATTTTGATGAAAGTGATGGACTAAATACTGGGCTATGGATAAAAAACCGAACGCCTGCCTAATAAAACGGTATCCAATTTTATTTCCGGCAGACGGTGACTCGTCCCCACAAGATGGGCCCCCACAAAAAGCGACATCCAAGATGGCTCAAGGGCAACACCGGTGTGAGAACTCAAGGGTGTCGAGAGGTGTACACCGCTTTCTGCCCAGTGGCTGTTAAGCCACTGCACCAACTCGCGTCTTATGCAAATTTTCACTTCCACCCCTGGGGCATATAGCCCTAACGACTCCACTCTGGACGGCCAGCCAAGGCAAGCCAGAGGTAGAGAGTACTGTCCCACCCACCCGCCTTACGGGTAACAGAACTCCCCAGGAGCACTCGGGTACGTGGGGTCGCTGTTCCCCAACAGCTCGCCACAAGCTGCCCTGCGTTGACTGATTGCACTGGTAAAACCAATGGGCGATGGGGTCGTCACATCCCTACGCCTAATAATAATATTACGTTTAATTATATTATTATTGTTGTTTGAACATTTAGGATAGAGGCCACAGATAAGCAGCGCCGGACGAAATCGGCACATATAACCTCACTCAAAACGCCGAATAACTAACATGCCAAACTGATTTAGATCAAGGATATTCTCTGAAGGAAATCATTTCGATTGTATACTTAACTGGTATGCCTAAATAACATATCGGCGAACCATTATTTGCTTTATAACACTTTAAGTTCTCGCGCTTTGTACACATATTTAAAGTCACACACAGTAGGTATACTTAATATGACTTTAACGTATATTGTGACAAAATTATTTTTGATTCTACCTCGTTGAAAGAAAGTTAGGTATATTTAGGTCATAAAAAATACACAAAAACTAACTATTAATTACCTACACATTTGTTTAAAATAAAATTATGTTTTTTTCGCTCATAGAAACTAAGTTAGTCACCATCATCCGTCTAATGTAAAAAGTTTAAAGTTCCTTTGAAAATTCGCTAAGACCCGGTGGATGACACGCGGAACTTTCTAGAGTTTGCCTATAAATCATGCAAACCCACCATAATGTGAAATATTATAGAGAATCTTAATCCGCTTTCCTTGTAAAAACTCCAACTTTTAATGCTGAAAGGCAAGATAAAGTAGTTTGATATACCTACGTAATAATATATTCCTTACATCTACGAGTAGGTACACTGTTGCTTTTAGGAATTATCGCGAACGTGCATATACATAGGTACTAATGTGTCATCGAAAAACAAAACGTTGGACAACGGTTTAAAAATTCTGCTTCACTTCTTTATTTGTTGCTAATACATAATAGTAATAGTGTGCCAGTTATCGGCCCGACACAAACTTTAACCTTCACTTTGTTTCACATATTATATTTCACCTTGACAGAAGGCATCAATATTTTAACCTACTAGGTATTAGGTTTAGGTTTTATGTGTATTCGTCCTTAATCCATGTATGGTAGGTATAATTGTGGTAAATTGGTAATCTATGTACTGTCTGTCGAATCTATATTTGCTCTCTTAGGTGCAGGTACAGACACAGACAATAGTATTGTAACTGAAAGAAACTAAACAGTCATACAGTACGAACGCAAAAAGAAATTAAAACACCATTGTTACTTTTGTAACAATTATTTACAATGTTACAATCATTACCTTTACATCACACTGGCTCGTAAACGGTGTTATTACATGCCTGCGTTTGATACGTAATGAGAATGAGCTATTTTACCGCCTAGGCCGGTCAAGTGAATACCTGGTGGGGCCTTCTACGACCTGTCAAAAATAACAAGATGGCGGACGTATGTTGAATGTCAGCGTAGGCATTTCAATACAATTAGTTTAAAATTTGCTTATTACTTCGCGAGTGTGATTAAAAACATTGTGTATATATCACGGGCGGCTGAAGGATTACAAACTCGAGTTATTAAATCCCTCCACCTTCGGCGTCTTGAAACAGGCTCTCGTTCGTAATGCTTCACTTTCCGCCCTTAGTACACAATGTAGTATTACATACATAATACTATGTTGCTATGAGGTACCTACGCAGATGTAGAGAAGAGCTAGGTATAATCTTTAAAGTTAACGTCGTAATGTAAGAGGCAATTCAATTTTAGCCAAGTGCCGAGAAGTGCGCTCCTATGTCACACATTCAAGACTGTCCCAGCAGCTAGTGTATGAATTATTCAGTTTTATGATTCTGCAGAGAAAAGTAATTAAGTTTTCCGTCGTGGAGGAGCTTCGCTTGCGGCCAGCTCGCTGTTAATTAATCATCCTAGCTGTCTCTTTTCTCCACTTTCAGAAATAGGTTAATAATGGTTGTCTTTTTCATCCCTTCTGCCGCTTTTATTATTGAATTAGTCAATAAATTAGTGTTTATTTGTTATTGCTTTTTGTTTATTGGATCGCGCAAATGTCTCTGAATGGGAGTTATTTTGTGGCGTTTTTATCATTACAAAGCTGCAAGTAGGTAGGTAAATATGTATACTACGGGTACCTTTGAAAAGCACTACCCTAGTACAGATAGATAGATTATAAAAGTAGATAAAATAATAAAAACTACCAACGGTGAAATAAGTATTTTTTATTAATTATTTTATTTTTTTACCTTAATAATTAGATGTGATAATGCAAAATTAAAATATGGTGGATTTATAACAAAATAAGTTGGTTTTCGAGCAAATTCCTAGAAGTCCTGATTTAACTGAAAGGGCTTCAGTTGGCCGTAAATATCAATTTATTCTAATGCCTTTTCGGAGCAAAAAGAGTATTTTCCCTGAAACAATTTAGCCGTAGCGTTCATTAGTGAGACAAATCCTTTCACTAGTTTCTCCGTCTAATTGCAGCATTAGGGGAGCAGAATGAGCTATTATAGAGCGCTGTCTGTCGGATCTGTTTTATTTTAAAGGCTTTTACAACGTAAAATAGGTATTAGGATTCTGTGCTACGTGGGTTTTGTTCCTAGTAGTGTAGCGTGACAGTAGGTATTCCATGTGGGTATGTATGCCTATAGCTTGTGTTTTTAATTACAAAGTAAGTGATGTTTCGAAAATAAATTTAGGAGCTCATTTAGGGTGAACTCGCTTCATTCGGTGACACGCCTAATTCGGTGAAACAAGCAAAAATCGTCGGTTTTCGGAATAGTGCTTCAAAGCTTGTCGAATGAGTACTGCTCAATTGGGATGAACGATATTCAAGTGGCTTCGTGACAGATAAATACGATACCTACGGAATGACAACGATTGTAATCTTGGCAATAATCATCAGCTGAATCGATGCACCCGGAGATATGATCATTCAATGCAAAAATCGTATACGTAGGTAATTGATTATCTTAAAACTATGTAACAGGACATCCAAGTTGAGCGCAAGTTCGATAATAATTGATGAATTCAGAACGTTTCAACTTAATCTTAACAGAAATAAGTTCTATTCAAATATTCTATGTTCTAATTAGCATAATTCCAGTTAATTGATGTCGTTGTGTTCTACCGAAGTTCTAAAAGCATCTCTAAATTCTATTTATGTTCGGTCGGAGTGTTCTGAAATATGTTCCGGAACGGGACCGCGACGGATGTCCGGGGCTTTATTCGACATTATTTACAAGATTAGCCACCAAATCTGTGTTTCATCAAGTCTTTATTCGATCTACCGATCCACTGTAAATACAGAAAAAGTATATATTGAAAAAATTACAAATTCAACTGTTTTATGTGTGTCGGTTTGGATTGGTTGCCATGCTTGTGACCTAACAGGATTTTATAATTTGCTATTGTAGACAGAGGCAATTGTATCTATTCAACGAGTCAGGAAAATTTTACTCGACACTGGCTATAGGCCTTCAAGTAAATAATGCAAGCAAAAAATGTTGGGATATTTACAATATATTTAAAATTAAGAGTGACCAGGCATTCTGGGCGAGCTCACTCCATCGTAGGCCACGTCTGTGGCCTTTGGCTAGTCTGTGGCTAAGAGTACGCCCATTTATAATTGAATATATGTATCAACAGAGAATCAACAAGAAACATCAGATTTATCCCGTCGAGTGCGCTCTGCGCGCGCCCGTTAGACAGGATCGGTTTAACTTGGCGCAAGCGGATCTTACGCTCCATCGCGTGTAACTCGATGGGTCCACGCCGAGTGAAGCTCCTACTAATTTGGGATAAGTGCTCACGTAGCAAGTTCAACGGTTGGCCTGTCGGGAAATACCTTTGAACGCGCGCTGGGACAGAATTTCCGAGCCTATAGGTACATGCAGTCAACGATTTTTAGAACCAAAACACCAAATTCAACAATTACAAAAACAAACGATTTTAATTAAATTTACTGGTTTGATATAAAATTGTGGAAACAGTTCATCACGTACATATAATGAATTAATAAATAAAGAATAATACGTCCCAATGTTTTGATCCTTTCATTATACGCGATATACCTAATCCGATGACATACATTTCATGAATAACCATTGCGTTAACCACAGACAATGCCATATATTATTGACAGTGTGATGTTATGTTGCATTGTAGCCGTTTTATGCATTTCTATATATTTTTTACTTAAAATTTTAAAATAATATGGTGTCAACAATTTATTAAGTCGATAGGTAATTTAACAAACCAAAACGATAACAACACAAAGTTAGTTAAAATAACTTCGTCCGCGTCAAAGCTGAGACAGTCTTGTTGCAAACTTGTTTTTAAAGAACGAACAAATTCCAATAACTATATTCATAAGTAGGTACCAATACCAAGTAGGTACCTACAAAAATGGAAATCCGTGATCTTTGCCTACCCTCTGGGAACTATGTATGTAAGGACATATAAAAATCAGACAGACCGGTGACATTGCCAACGTCAATGTTGCAGCAGTAAGTGCTAATAATGCAGACCTAATCAGGACTTGTAATTACAATAAAAAGTTACCTATATCGATTCTATTATAATAGGTTTGATGTAATTACATCTGAAAACGATTAAACCTATCTCTATCGGCCTGAATCTAATTATAATATAATAAATATACGATCAAGATATATTATGGTATAGATCCCTCCAACGCCATGTCTTGCGTGGGCGACGGTCGCGCGACCGTTGCGCGACCGTCGCCGTCGCGTCTCATACTTCCATATCGATAAGGTTTGATTTCGTATGCGTCTCATCGCCGTCGCGCGACCATCGCGCGACCGTCGCCCACGCAAGCCACGGCGTAACATTTATGTATCGAAAGAAAACAGTCATTTCGTGGTTACGTTTTTATTTTTGCATTAACAATTTGCATTAACAAAAAATCCAGGGTCACAGAAACAACACAACCAAAAATCCTGTCAAGGTTTCCATGGCCAATATTAGTGCATTTAAATTCGAAGCTGAGTGGGCGAAGACGTGAGTGCATTTTGTCGTCGCAGGAATCGTTGGAGCATGCCGTTTCAGCATAAACACTGGCTGGAACCGAACAGCTGAGCTGCTGCCGCGGGCGGACCGATTTTTCTACTGGCTTTGAATATAGATGTGACGTAAACAGAAACGGAATCAGCGCACATTTCTCTATTCATTCTGGCTAAGTGTACTGTGAAATACGAGAACTGTTGTCCGATGAAAACAACATTAGTTTTTCGAAGTATGTAACAAATCAAATTATTTTATTTAATATTTTTTGATTTGTATTTTCGAGTAAGTAGGACTACTATATATAAATTATAAACTGAAACAGATACCATACACTAAAGAAAAAGCTATCAAGCCCACTGGTGGCGAAGCCGGAAATCGAACCCGGGTCTCCAGACCGTTACACCACCGTTGCAAAGGATTCATAATTATTATTATAGGAGGTGCAAGCACAAATTGCTCGCCCTTAGAGTTGGTCAAAGGCGCCTAGCCTTCAGAGATAACATACACTAGAGAAATGTCGATGGGTACTTTGGCGGTCGAGGTGGTGTAACGGTTTAGCACGTCAGCCACGATAGCTGGAGACCCGGGTTCGATTCCCGGTTTCGCCATCAGTGGGCTTGATCGCTTTTTCTTTAGTGTATGGTATTTATTTCAGTTTATAACATTAGTTTTTATTTTATAACAGAGTTTTGTAACTATTGCCTACGCCAAATTCGGGCTGAGATTAGTTGCTGACGCCATTACACCAAGAATACTGGCGACATTTCCTCGCATTATTGTAATGGCAGTACCAGTTGATACCAGACACATCGCGATTACCACTACGAACTGAAACCCCATGAAACTAGAGTTTTAACGACAAATCGTACAATAAATAGTACACTCTACCGAGGCTCTATTAATTTTTAGATTACAAAATTCCGGCACATTCACAATTATCATTCAAATGTGTAAGTACATTTGGAACAAAGACATTCGTCTCGCTCGAATCTAGAGCAGTACCCAACTGGGGAAGTACCTCCGCCTTACAGAAGACCGCAGCCAAATAGCACTAGACCCTACTCATAGTGTTATGTTCCTGCCGGTGAGTAAGGCTGCCAGAGCTCAACGAGGGTGCGGTGTGCTGATGACGGGAGGACTTACGGATCTAAATTGTTCCGTCTATTGTCCTTTGAGTCGTCGGCAACCCGAACCCTCCTTAGAACTTGTGCACTCCTTTTTGCTGTGTACTTAGTTAACACAGCAAAAGGGAATGTACAAGTTTCTAATGGGGTGGCATCGCGCATGTGACACTGTTTGAGTTGCAGGCGTCCATAGGTTACGGTGACCGCTTTACATCAGGCGGGCCGTATGCTTGTTTGCCACCGACGTAGTATATTAAAAAAAAAAAAAAGACATATATAACTCCGTATAGACAGATAAAGTCTAAGAAAAAACGTACAAAAAGGTACGGTGGCCTAGATGGCATCACACAGAAAGGTACGGTGGCCTAGATGGCGCTAATATTAATATTTGACATTTTAACACATATCAAGCTAAGAATATGGCCCAAATTGTCAAAACTGAGGTTCAAAAGTTTTAAGCCTGTGTCAAGAGATGGCAGTCTTTGCACAGTGCTTACACATTTTACTTTGACAGTAACTCTCTATAATACTCGATCCTCTTTGATTTGGAATGACCTGTCAAAAACTTAAATTAAAGCTTTTAATTATTGTTTGTAGTTCGAATTCACGCTGCAGCAGCCTTACTAAACCATAATTTATTCATAAAGATCGAATAATCCTCAATTACAGGTTTGTCATCTAACAATAATAAATTCGGTATTCGTTTTATGCAACCGCAAATCCTTTAATATTGGATGAGTTATGTAGCGGCCACTTTTCATGCAGGTCGATTGACCTGTTTTAACATTGTGGTGGAATTCGTTCAAAAAATTGGATGGATAAAACATTTCTATTCAGATTTAATCCACCCCGGATTTATAGCATTCCAGTAAAATTTATAAATTTTGCTTAAATCCATTCAATAACTATGTAAAAAACACATCAAGCTAATAGCGTAGCGTAGAAACTCTAGGTCCATGGGGTCCCAGTGCGAACAAGTTGTTCACAGAAATCGCGAAGCGTCTGGTTGAGGTAACTGATGGTGACCGAAGAGCTGGCGACTTCCACGCACAACGTATCAGCATTGCGATACAGCGAGGAAATGTCGCCAGTATCCTTGGTACAATGCCTCAAGGGCCTATTTTAGACATTACCTAACTTTTAAGTTCAGTCTTTGTTTCTTATAAGTATGTACATACACGCAGTCATCATCATCATCATCATCATATCAGCCGAAAGACGTCCACTGCTGGACATAGGCCTCCTCCAAAGATTGCCACAATGACCTGTCCTGCGCCACCCGCATCCAGCGGACTCCTGCGACCTTCACCACACGAATACACGCAGTATGTGTATACAATCACGCCTGTATCCCATAAAAGGGTAGGCAGAGCACATGAAACTATTAAAGCTTCAGTGCCACTCTTGGCAGATAAGGGGTTCAAGGAAAACGAAACAATGTCACATTGCAGTGACAGGTTGCCAGCCTCTCGCCTACGCCACAATTTAACCCATATCCCACAGTCGCCTTCTACTACACCCACGGGAAGAAAGGGGGTGGTGAAATTCTTAACCCGTCACCATAGGCGAAGTATGTGTAAATGTATAATTATGTAAATATGTTCATGTAAATATTTTTTTTTATTTCCCACTAATCAATTTTATTTCGTGATTGTTAGAAATTGGAAATTCAATATTATATACTTATATAGGTTCTTGTCTATTGTATATTTGTGTCGCAAATACCTAAAAATATTTACCAGTTTTCAGTACTGACCAGCAATAAATAGTTTATTTTCAACGCGTGGTCTGTTGGTTACCAGCATTGGCGACCGAGTGAAGAATCGCCTTTAATTTAGATTCTGTCTGCGTCTTACCTAGCAAAATTACGTCGGCTACATTGAAAAATGAAGTCTCTTATTCTGTTCAATATTAAATTAGTGAGACTTAGATTGCCCAAACAATCTTTAATCAACTTTATTGTACAGAAATATTTGCTAGAAACCGTTTGTTATTTATACATAACCTTTCGAGACCCCAAATAGGTAGTATAAATAGATAATAGGTACCTAATAAATATATTACATTTTTATCTGCCTGTAGAGCAGAGCTGAAGAAATATCTCAAGCCTTTGAAAATACGTGGAATGTTTATTATTTATTGCAAATGTCTTTGAATATACTATGTATCGTGTACTTTTTCATAAAAATTTATGCAATGTTCATTGTTCTACAACCATGTCAAAATGACAAGCTAAGCCAAAATGATCATAGTTCTTATCATTTTTGTATTCGCTTACATTAGGGTTCCGTATTTTTGTCTTACATTGCACCAACGTGGTATAAAATATAAATAAAATAATACATTACCGACTTTAGTTGCATGCGATTTTCTTAAAATAAATTTTATCTAAGTAATAGCTCAATCTTACTGGTGACCCATTTGACAATACTTTAGGCGAAATTTCACCCAAAGAAAAATGCTTTGTACCGGAACAAGAAGTTCCCCGGGCTCTATCTAAAAGAAGGTCGGCCCGGAGGCGATTTTCGTAACAGCGCGAAGCTTTCAGACCACTTTTAAACGTCTTCAATATGATAGCCGAAAATTTGAAACGTCTGCCTGTCTTATTAAAAGTTTAAAGTTGTATAACAATAACGTTGCTATAAATCTGTATATTTATAGCAAGAGCTGAATGATTTAGTGTCTTACTAATATGGCGACTACAGTACACTCACTATGGAACATAGGTATTAGGTACTCACAAGTCTATGCATGTTTTCTCATAAAGACAGTTGACTTTTTCCATAAATGTATGTATATATTATTTGGATTGGCGTTTTCTATCAGTAATCTAATTAACATAATTCCTCACACAAATAATACACATTTTCGGCTGGCATTCTGAAATGCGCACAAGCTAAAATTACAGTTCTCGGCAATGTCAAGGGTCATATCGGATATTGCCTCGGGCGTCCATGCGAAGGAATTTTCTCGTGTGTTTCCTAGTGATTGCGGAAAACACCTTGTCAGCATAAAAAAACGTACGGATATCTGAACACGTTTTGAATGAATCCCTTTGATTCATCAATGAATAGCCGACAAGTTGATACCGGTTGGCCGACGCGGACGAAACTGTCATTGAGTATTTGCAAATCACGTATCCACGAGTTCAGCGTATTCTTGCATTTCCCGATCGTGTGGGTGCAGCATGTGGTGAGACCCTAATTAAGTGCCTATGGGTGGCACACCTGTGTTCCTCTCTATCTTTAAATACTTTTGTGTAACTATGTACTTAAAAAACAAATAATCCAAAAATGTATAGCAACTAAAAAAATAACAAAAAAATTGCTGCCACAACAGTTCTCGCCCAGGTTTATGATTGCAGTTCAATTTACACAATGTATATAAATTATGTTTTCAACTTCTGAACATTTTAACTGACTGGTACGAAATGGTAACATCAGGGCCCTATTTCTCGAAACTTATTAGACTAATAATATTAGTCCATGAACTAATATTTTTTACAAGTTTACTAGTGTACGTTTCTCGAAGCTACTCTAGTAAAATATTAGTTATTAGTTACTAGCTAATAAATATTAGCTAATATTATTACAACTTTGTGGATTTTTGTTTCATGAATAAAAAAAATAATAAAAACACTTAATCTCGGAAGGTATGTAAAAAATATTAGTCGAAAGTATTAGCGTCACATTGTATGCACTTTATTACAAAGTCATAAAATTTGTACTGATTCGTTTGCTTCCCACAGTGCAGAAGATCTAATAATATTTTTTTGTCGACAAAACTTTTTGGACAGAAATAAAATTTTATTAAAACGTCAGAAAAGCTTCCAAAAAAAAATCTCTGGCTTCAAATATATTTTAACTTCTGAATAGCAGAAACGTCTGCAATCGATGCCACTAGGCTTAGAATAAATTTAAAAGTGGAAAATGTCTGCCTTGGGTGAGACTTGAACTCAATCGATACTCCAACGCTCTGCCAACTGAGCCACTAAGACTTCAACCAAGCCAGCGAAATTTTCCACTACTAAGGTCAATGGGACCCGTAGCGACATCTACCGTAAGAGTGTTAAACTATATTCAGTGTTCAAATATATTGTTCAAAACCATCAACTTGGTATCTATACATAGTTAATTTTAAATATGAAATATTTCAATTAAAGAAACAATTCGCGCAAGGAAAACAAATAAAAAAATGAGCGGTACTATTCCCGGTTTTTTTTTATTGGTAAGAAGACATTAGCACCATGCAGCCAAGCCCAACTAGTATTTTTTATTAGTTTAACAGTATTAGTTACAAGTCTAACAATTCTGAGAAACAGAAAATATTATACTAGTAAACTAATAGTTTCGACAAATAGGGCCCTGAGGAGTTAGTGCGCTAATCATATTTATTAAAGACTGTATCGTTAAGTATGAGGACAACTTTGAGTAGCCGTATTTATTTGCTATTATATTTTTTTCTTAAAACAAGACATAGGCTTAATAAGGCACATAATAAGGTTCACATTTTGTCCTAGAAACTCGACGTAAAGCAAGTGGTTTAGACAGTATTGACTTAATCCTCCCGAGTAACAATTACGATTCCGGACAAATGCTACTAGAAAATTCACAAAGTGCGTAAAAAACGATACGATTGCGAAAAAAAATTGTACTGTGTGAACCTCAACGACATATGATCCACAAAGCAGAATATCTGGACATAGTCTAGCCATAGTTATTTTTAAGAAATAAAGTTCAGGATCTGTGTATGGCGGCCATTTAGAGAATGTGGCATGGTGCTTCCTCTAACTCCGACTTTGATGTCGAATTTAACTATCATACACTGTTTATATCGATTTGGTTTAGGCACTGTTCAAACACCGTGAATGTCAATTAGACTTTGGCCTATGGCTAATTTTTTTATCTGTTTCTCTCATCCTGCTTGCATCAAAAATTTACGACAATCCGGAACGTTGCTCAAAATAGCGTTTTTTTTAATTATATAAATTCACCGCATTTATTCTGCAAGTACCCAATTGAAAAACCATGAAGAGGACTCTTAAAGAATATATTTTGGCAGCATATTAACCTTTGTTTGTTGAAATCGTGCAAACAGTCATTGAAATATTCTCAAATTAAGCCAGATAGGGGTTGTCCGAAATTTATTTGCTAGACCTTAATGAAAGTACCATAAAGTCTCTAAAATAAAATAAAAATTAGACTTTCTTATATCAAATAGTGCTTACCAATACCTTCAGATCATACTCTCGGAACATAATAATATAAAATTATGCACATGTCAACATTTAGACGAGGTTTGTTTTGTCCTTATACTTATCGATACAGTCCTTAGTGCATTCATATTCATAGGTTATATCAGTTATCGTTAAATTACCAGTTTACGTCAGTTTACATTTTACGCTAAAGAAGCACGCCAAGAAGCCAAATTCAAATTCCTTTATAAATAAACATCATATCAAGTGTAAATATTTACGTTTAAAATTATACAATCTCGGAGTGTAATTCAATTTGCTCCGCAAATACGGCATTAAGGCGTGCGCCTCGATAATCTAGTCTTTACCTATCGGTTTATTTACTCGTAGCGGCGAATCAATGAACCATAACTTAGCGATATTTATTATAAGCTCAAGCACGCGGGGAAAAAGACTGAAATAAATATAATAAACAGACATTTTAAACTAAGGTACGATTACTATCGTAAATCCATTATAGATTCCGTAAGCTTATATAGTTAGAGTAGAGTAGTACAGGTCTACAATAGGTTGTAAACTAAGTACTAGTATAATCTACGAAGTAAACCTTAACATCTTAATCTAGTTACAACGATAATGCAGTCGTGCATAGTTGATGTTTCAGGGAAATTAGTACGGACGTCATCATCCTACTGTATCGCGCAAGTGGACTTAGCTGGAACAGTCCATAATTACGCCGGAGGATCGAGTCCATGATTACCCTGCTAAGTAATCAAGGATCGTATCTGCACAACTGTCGGCTTGTTGGGCACAAACATGGCCGGTTCTGTGCAATAGCTGACACTACGTAGTGGGCCGCCCAATCAATAATTCACTGCTGGCATTTGTAGGTATTAACTGAGAGGCCGGATATATTCGGTGTCTTTATTCTGAAAAAGGTTTCACTAAATATAATTAACAGAGAAAACGATTTCAAATACCCACAAGCCACAAGCCTTACCGATACTGAAATCCGATAGTTTTTTAATGTTTTCTTACCTGAAACAAAACATAAATATTGATTTTTTCTTGATTTAGACATTTCAAATACGACATACCTACTTATTTATTGTTTAGTGACGTCATGTCATAAAACTTGTAAAATTAAGTTTAAAATGTTATTCTTATAAAATACAATGTTAGGTTAACATAGTTATCTTTTCCCAAGAGTAAGAGCAGGATTATATCACAAAGTGTTTATTTTATCAAAGTATTCCACCTAATCCACCCTTTATAAATGAGGTAACTAAGTTTAATAGGGATGTATAAGAAAAGCAGATTGTTAACATTGCAGCGTAAAACGGCCCGATTACAAAGAGATCGAAGTGATCTTCGGCAACAAAGCGGATATCTTAGGCATTTATCTGTTTATTGTTAGACGGTTTCTTGTTCACAAATTAACTAGGGGGCCTTTACACGACTAGACGTTGAACGGTTTTATTTGTGTTTGAAGATTTTATTTAAATTAGTGCATTCATATTCATAGGTTATATCAAGGACCATTTAATACTAGACTGATATAGCCCATACAAAAAAGCGTACCCCTGAAAAAAGCTTAGTTTTTGCTTTAAAACTAGATGGCGTTGTTTCGTAACCCGGGAGTGGAAAAAAACATATTTTCACCCATATTTTCACTTGTTTTTATATTATATTATGAATAACTATCAAAAAACTTTATTTTAATATCAAAATATTGGTTCAAAACACAATTTTTACAAATTATATTTTTTGGTCGTCCTCGACGTAGTTGTGATCGCTTCGCTGGCTAAGTTTGTTCGCAAGTTGTCTAATTATTGCCAAATAAAATGACTAGATGACGTTGGTGGACTAGGAAAATGTCACATCCGTTTCGTTGTTCATTAATATAATATACTTAGTGATAATAAACCTATATGTTGAACTCAAATACGTTCAACAAAACGCAATCATTGTGCCAACAGATGTGACATCCATGTCACATCACAAATGTCATTGTATGATTTATTGAATATTCATAATATGGATATTAAATATTTTAGAATCGCAGCAGCAATGCGAGTAGAGATACAGAATTAATAACGGTATAAATTAATAATTGTATGACCAATAACCTCATACATAAATTTACCAGTTTAGGTGACAGAAGGCGAATCCAATTTGTAAACATTAAATGTGCTAAGGAAAATAATCTTTCCGATTTTCAACGGGACACGGCTGAAGGGGCGAGCTGGTTTCGACTGCGCCCATGCATCTCAATTGTCCAGAAAGTTCATTCGAAGATCATTTTGCTTATAATAATCTGAGTAATCACAGTGAACGGTTTGACAGTATTTCAGCTAACAAGTAGAGAGACTTGCTAGCTTCATCGGTCAGGCTTCGTCTTGGACACAACGCGGATAGTTCAGCGTTTCTTGTATGTCACTCCGAGCACCCTTAACCATCGGCAGCGTAGGCCATGCACTGGCCGACTAGGTGTGGCACTTTGGATTACGTATTTATAATAAATTAATGATAGTTTGTATTGTTTTGGTAATATATTTTCTACTCGTATACTACTCGTTTGGTACTCGTATAAACCTAAACTGAGATAATAAATTAATAAAAAGAAATAATTAGTGAAACTCTGACATAAGTAATAATTAATGAGACTAAATGCGTTTTCACATTATCCGATCCGATATCGGATGTAGGACTGATACCCCATACATTACAGACGCTATCTTGGATTTTTTCCATTTAAATCCTTCCGACATCCGATATCGGATCGGATAATGTGAAAACTGACTAAGACAATAGATACCTTGTTAGTGTTATATACCTATGGCTATGTATATCCCGCCAAAAACATTCTGTAAAAAATAGCCGTCTCGATGGAGCTGCTTGTTTATCTCTAAAAAGTAATGAAATCTACATAAAGTTCCTTACTGCGATTTCTTTATTATTATAGTTAACTAGCCTTTGCCCGCGGCTTCGCTCGCGTTAAATTCGAAAATCTCTCCACAAACTTCCATCCTCCATTCTAAGGAAGTGGGGGGATATAAAAAGAGACAAAAAGTAGCCTATGTCACTTACCATCCCTTCAACTATCTCCACTTAAAAAATCACGTCAATACGTCGCTCCGTTTTGCCGTGAAAGATGGACAAACAAACAGACACACACACTTTCCCATTTATAATATTAGTATGGATGTTGTGTGACTTGGCCGTTGAAGTGTAGCGGTGCTGGCGACAGATTGGTGCAATGGTGTCATGGAGCACCTGGTTATAAACTTCTTTATACCCTTGCATGCGTATAAAGAAATTTATAAGTTTCATATTCGATGGTCCGAGCTAAGGTTCGTAAAGCCATGAAGCCGAGTACGATACGAGCAAGTATGCGTACTACTATGGCTCGACGACCTTTTTCGATTGTGCCACCGTAAGTGCGTTTTCACATTATCCGATCCGATATTGGATATCGGACCGATAATCCATACATTACAGGCGCCATCTTGAATTGTTTCTATTGAAATCCTTCCGACATCGGATATCGGATCGGATAATGTGAAAACGGTCTAAGTACGCGTAAAAACCGCCGCGCATAGTAGTCTACCATCCAACGCGTACTTGCTCGTACGCCTATCACCCACTTGACGTCGCGCCAACACTTTATGGAAAAAGCGGGTTTTCGACAACTACCAATAAGATTTCAGACATTCAAAAATCTTCAATAATACTCAACTGTTTCGGTCGCACTCGTTTAAATATAGGATAGGATTAGTGTGAGCGAGACGGTCAGGAGATTGATTGTCAACATGATATCTATCATAAACACCGTTCGAAATGGCCTCATTAAAATCTAAATTTTAAATATATTGAAAGTAATATTACTAATCATTGACGTCACGCTCAAAATGAAAGAGATAGAAAATTTGACAGTGTGGTACTCTTTTGCATGATTGTCATAATTCAAAATAAGAACAATGGCTTGCGTTGTAAACAGGGACTGAAACATGACACGAGCCCCTAGCGTCATCTATATACTTTTGACTGTATCACTTGTAATGCCGTTGAACTACCGCGTGCGTATTTTAAAAAAAAAACGACATTTTTATTCAAATGACACTCTTAGTGACATCTAGCGACATAGATTTACGGCTGCCAACGGGGTACGGTATTTAGTATGGACTCTGCTGGTCCTTTATAATCGTCCTTGGTTATATATAAGTAATTAGTTATCGTTAAATTACCAGTTTACGTCAGTTAAAATTTTACGCTAAAGAAGCACGCCAAGAAGCCAAATTCATATTCCTTTATACTTAGTGCGATCTGTAGAATCTGTAGGTAGGTACCTACCTAGTCAGTTTAAAATTTATACAGGAAAGCAAAAAGATGTCAAATATTTCGTACTTATAAACCAGTAAGCGAAAAAGGAAAAAATGGCTCCACTTCTATTTTCAAAGCTAATTATTACAGCTAATATCGGATATACATCTAACAGAAAAATATAACAATTATGAGTGTGATTTAAATGCTTAGTTTCGTTAAAACCAAAGTTCTAAAACAATCCACATTTAATGCAGGTAACATCTATCTTCTTCATACAAAACATGAAAACACGTAACATACAATATAACCTGTAGGTAAATTAAGAAAATGTAAAGTAAAAACCAAGAGACATATAACTAAAGATATTACTAATGCTTCTGTGGGAAAATTTAATTAGTTTCACTCTTAATAATTATTTTGTAGAAAGAGGGCTACAAAATAGAGTGAATAATTCCCTGCGGAGTTTCCTCTGGGGACCAGTCCTTGTTAATTAATCGCTCTACTAGCGGGTCTCGTCGGCTCTGGTTACTGGAAGCCGTATCGCTTGCTGGGAAAAAATGAAATGAAATATTGCAAGCCAATGACAGAACAAAATGTTTAAAAACAGGGTGGCTCCGCACGCACCAGCTAATAATTAAAACAGATTTGACTCCTCAAATGACGAATTTGTTCAACAACTTTCAGAATGAATGAAGTCTTTTTTTTATTCTTTTAGTTTTTTAATTAATATTAGCTTCAACGTAAGCCAAGCCATCAACGTTTTTATTGACGTTGTCTTAGAATAAATATTTAAATGTATTTTTTATAGTCCCTGAACAAATGTCGATCAGTTTAAGGAGTACAGCCTAAAGTTTAAATAATTGGTCCTGTTAAAGCCCGACCACAAACATATATATTGTCAGGAGGGCGCTGTTATTCTGATGTATGGGGTGACTGTTCAGTTTAGTATGAAGAAAATAGTTCTTATGAAATCCCGCAATATGGCGCGTAGTTATATAATAAATATAACTACTTACCCGCCATGTTACGCCATGTTACGCCGTTTGCAGATCGCGGATATCATATTTTCAAAACTAATAAAGATGTCAAAAAAATTGTTTCATGGGTCGATGAGGAATTTAAATGGGAATTA
The DNA here is from genome assembly GCF_023078275.1 of Leguminivora glycinivorella. Lineage (NCBI taxonomy): Eukaryota > Metazoa > Arthropoda > Insecta > Lepidoptera > Tortricidae > Leguminivora > Leguminivora glycinivorella. The sequence continues at coordinate 12,318,197 of NC_062974.1, read as the reverse complement.
AAATATGCAATAATCGAAAAATCGTAAAAAAATTACATAGCGATCTTTTAATTCGCACCGACGATATTTTCCGTTTTATACATAACCATACTAATGTTATAAATGGGAAAGTGTGTGTGTGTCTGTTTGTTTGTCCGTCTTTCACGGCAAAACGGAGCGACGAATTGACGTGATTTTTTAAGTGGTGATAGTTGAAGGGATGGAGATTGACATAGGCTACTTTTTGTCTCTTTGTAACTAGAGCGAAGCCGCAGGCAAAAGCTAGTATATATATACCTATATATAAGGTCAATATTATAATAATCAACATTTTTATTAATATAATGTGGATAACAAAGCACAGGCAGATCTTTCTAATTAGCGGTAACTAAGGATACAATTTTAGAACATTTACAAAAAGAGAAAAGAAAATACTTTTTCATTTCGTTTTCATATTCGAATCCTTTACGTGGAAGCCTTTTCCTATATCCCATTGTATTGATGCTGATCACGTACTTACAATGCGGATCTAATTTTAAAGTCTGCAAAGGACACCCACTCTTCAACTTTTTATACGAAGGTTTTTCACATTAAATAACAAAACGAAAATGTGAAATGTATTTTGCTGTTTTCGATGCTTGTTTTCCATCTAAATGTATATTTTCTTGTGTTTCTTTGTAATTACAAACAGGTACGAGTGCATACAGTTTATTTTTTTATACCAGGTGGGCCCTGTAACAATAGCAAAAAATTAAACTGTATGCTATACTCCTTATACTGACCAACATTAGTACAGCGATTTTTTAAAATACCTTGTATTTTGATTTTAGTCACTCTTGAAAGTTTTTCCGAGGTAATGTACTGCGAATTCTGTTAAGTCCAAAGTGTGACCACACCTCGGACACTGGCGATTAAATATATGAAAGAGGCGCGTTCCTAGCACACAGTCTAAGCTCGTGTAGGTGAACGCGTACCATGCTTGTATGAGTGAGATGTGACAGGTCGACTGTTCGCGTTTTTGACAGGCGGTAACTGTAAGGTAACCGAGAGAGGGTGGGCGGCACTTTCAGCGGGGAGCGGGAGTGGCCATACTGTACGATAGTACTTTTTATTATACTGTGGTGTGACAGACATTGACGTTGACAACAATAGTGGCGTATAGTCAACCAATAGGGAACGACTGTAGTTAAAATAAAATATTTTTCAGTACAGATGGTGCTTTTTTTACGCACTAGTGCGAGGAGTGGTTCATTATATGGCAGGTCGAAACTTCGGAGGCTCATCTGTACTGAAAAACGTCGTGCGATACACGTGCGAAAAGGAAATTCGTAACTCGTGTCGATTTAAAACACTCCCTTCGGTCGTGTTTTAATTTATCGCCACTCGTTTCGAACTTCCTTTTTTACGCACTTGTATCGTAATGTACTATTATACCTTGCACGAAATAAAGCATCAGATAATTATAATAAAAAACATGGATAGAAGTTATTTTCAAATTCAATTTCTATTTAATAAGTCAGGTAGAAATATATAAAGTAACGAAGTTGATCGTGACGTCACTCCATTCGATTTCATATAAATTCCATATTAGCAAGTCGTTCAAATTCGTTTTGACAGTTCTTGAAAAAAGCTGATTTGATTAAGAGGCAAGTAGCCTATTGGAACCCTACAAATGAGCAGTAGGTAAGAGAACAAAGAGAGAGAGAGAGAGAGAGAGAGAGAGAGAGAGAGAGAGAGATAGTTCTACAGTGGCCTATGGTTCCAATTGGTTGACTGTACATTGAAACTAATAATTATTTGTTTGGTATGAAAATTTTAAAAATAAAAGACTTCATAATTTTTGAAAGTCGCTGAACAAATGTTGGTCAGTTTAAGGAGTACTACAGTTAAATTTTTTGCTTTTGTTACAGGCCCCACCCTGTGTGATACGACGACTACTAGAGCCATGTGGCATTCTCGTATACCGCTTAAAATTTGTTGTCGAGTAGAGAACAGTAATCCGGCTTCACCTTATCGATATAACAAAACATGTCACGCGCGTGTTCAGCGCAGCATCTCAAAAACTTGTTTGTCGATACAAAATTCTTCCCGTGTTTTTCTCTCCTAAACATGTTTACCATTTTTTGCTATGTATTACAAAGGTGAAGAAAGAGCCTTCAAAATCTTACGTCATGCTATTTTACTTAAACAATACCTTTATTCTTATATTTTAGTAAGAGTTGCGCAAGTACATGAATACATTTTTAAACGTAGATGATATGATTTGAGGACAGTTTTGCAATTCCACTGAAATATCGAGGCTATAAAGTTTGCAATTTTAAAAGAGTAATGGCGGAATCCAGGTGCTACACAATCACTATTGGAAATTTGGAATAAAATGAAGCAAGATAAGCAAATGCGCTCCAAACCGGTCGTCCATTTTTGAATTCCGAGATAATGCGGAAAATTACGGCTTTTGTTTTATCCAATTTGTTTATCGGTGTGACAAACTTGTGTAATTCATGTGGAAACAATCGTACCTTAAGTCCAATAAGTATCCGATACGCAGTTTATTTATACAAAACAAGAGACAGGAAAATATATTATTATCTACCTACTTATTTTCTGATGAAAATTTCATTGTAGTGTGCTTATAGTCTAATCGCGTTACTCAAATCGTTTATTCAGTTATTTACTTTAGTTCACCGTTTCCACCATTATTTAGTCCTTTGAATTTAGAAGTTCTAAAAATATTAATTCAGTTACCACAAAACTTATTGTATTGTAACACACTGTCACCTTCTTTAGATGTCAACATCGGGGTATGTAACAAAATATAAAAGGTGTTACCAAATTACTTACGGATATTTTAACCCTTAAATGCATGAATTTTTCTTTTAACGACATATTAATATTATTATGTGATAGACAATGGTTTTCTGACTCTGGGAAAAAAAAATAATATCGATTTTTATACTAAATCAGTGTTAGAAGTTAAATAGGTCAAATCTTATTTATATAAATATATCGTAATTGGTAAGTTTTATTAAAATGTTTAAACATAAACTAATTACTAACTCCGAAAAAATCAGCCTAAATAACATTCTAAAAATCACCATCGTCCTGTTTTTTCACACTTTTTCGCCATTTCATCTTAATCTTTAAATAATAAATCATTATATTATTTAATTGTATATTAAATAATAATGAATAATAATTAAGCAATAAATGTGATTTTGGATAGCTACATATCGAGCCACGGGCCATCAAATATATGATGCATATATACATCACCTTGCATTTAAGGGTTAAGGGGCGTTAATAACATCAAAACCATTATTAACTTTCACTAGAAGTTTAAAAAAACTTTTCATATAATTTTTTTGTTCTCATTTACCGAACAAAAAAATGTTGTAATTTTCATCTAAAAATATTCACCATGTACATTTTCCTAGTCTTCTCCAAAAAAAAAAACATGGCAAAACCTATGATGTTTCATACATTAACATACTCCAGGAACGGAGTACTATCAGCCGTAAAATATCCGTGACTAAATTGGTAACACCTTAAATACATGTGTATTAGAGGTAAATAACCGATCAATAATAATCGTCAATCACAGCGAGTGATTAAAAGTTAGACACCGATGCGAAATTCATATTAATCGTTTCCATCAAAGTGATTGTTATTCTGCCGTTCACGAAAGCAACATTTATCTCAGAATTGGGTTGAAGCCTCGGCTCCAATGAGTTATGCCGCGCACATACAGCGCAAGCGATCACCGCCGCCCCGGTGCATACGAGATGTGTGCAAATTGATGGAATACAAATGCCTTAGAAATACTTTCAGCTACGTATTATACTTAAGCGTGAGACTGTGTTTTTAAATTTTCGTAAACGTTAGTTCTGAAATGTATAAAAAATGTACAAAAACAAAAAGGTAATAACCCTAAGTTTTCGCGGTTTGTACACGTACTTGCCGTGTAACCTGGCCGAAGTCTTGTTAAGTATGCGATTTTCTTGTGAGATAACCAGCTCTTTCCATGCATCAAACTAAAGTCTACTAAATATTCAATAATATTCCACTTTCAACCCATTAATTGCCAAGAGTGGCACTGAGACTTTAGTAGTTTCATGTGCTCTGCCTACCCCTTTATGGGATACAGGCGGTAATGTATGTATGTATATATTCCTGAAAGTTATATTTAACTATAAATAAAGTATTTTCATTAACATACGAAGCGATGTGATAAAAGTCGTCCACATTTTCACGAAAAAAAAAACTACTGAGTGTATCTATTTGAATATTTTATTTTGATTTAAAGCGTCACTTTAGGTAAGTATACGAACAAACACGATATAAAAATTTCAAGTCGATCATCTTTTATTCTAGGTACTGTTTTACGAAAGCGACTGCCATATGACCTTCCAACCCAAATAGTAACTAAGCCTTATTGGGCTTCCTCTCGGTCCGTTAAATAATTATATAGCAAACAATAATAGTATATTTACCTTTGCCTTATTCTGTGTTTCTATTTCATTCAAGGAAGTGCGGCCATTATAATTTTAAGAACGGGAAATAGAGTAGGAAGGTATACCGTTTTTGCAACTCTTTTTCCTGTTCGGGACGCGAACGATAGATTTTTCATACAAACGTAGTACTACAATAAATACTTACCCATTCTGAATATTGAAATTATTATTATTGTATATGTAATACATTTTACCTCACTAACTTTACTAGTAAAGACTCTCTTGGCACTTTAAAAACTAATGCCAAAGCTTTGTTTTATGAACAAGAGTGCAATGTAATTTCATGCAAATTTTAACTTGATGCTCAACTGGTAAAATAGTACATTACATCAGAGGCCGGGAAAATGAGGATTTCCGGCCAAGTGGGTATATACGGCCGAGCGAGCGTGCGAGCGAGGCCGGATAGGGATACGAGGCCGGGAATCCGTTTTCACGCCGAGGCATGTATAGTGCTTTTCTCAAACATACAATGAAATAAAAAAAAATGATCTGAAGGACAATATTTTATTTATTAAGTGACAAAATACAAATACACTCAAACGTCAAGTGTGACAAGTATCCAGGTCACACAAAAATTAAAAAAAAAGTGACATGACAGTACTGACAGCTTACTTAAAAAAGTTACTTTGCAGGCCTAGGCCTAAAAAATAATATGAAATCCCTTTACAGTCCTCTCGAGTTGTTGCGCCCAAAAAGCGATACTTCCCAGCCCATTTTAAGGAACGTAAAGACAATATTTCATTGCATGTTTGAGAAAATATATTAAAAAAAATAGTTTCAATTGGTGGCAAAATTTGTTTAACCCACGTGCCATGAAACCCTCGTAGCGCTTAAGATTCCAAATTTGTAATATTGGAATCATTGACTTGCTCGGGTGCACATAACGGTTGAACAACTTTGCCACCATGCAAAACAAAATATAACTATCTTTTTATTTTTCACTATGAAATTGTGTAAACAATCATACCGCACGCTGCAGGACACCATCGCGAGCGCAGACTTCTGGCCGAAGGGTGTGGTATTTCGGCGGTTCCGGGGCAACCTGCCGAATCCTACGCCGAGTCAGACGACGCAACGGAGCCACGCTGTTACGTCGTCGCCCAAATCCAATGTTTAATTTGTTTATTTTTTGTATGTCTTTTGTATTTTTTTTTTGTAAGTCTTGTTTTGTATTTTGTAGTTTCACAGTGCCTTGGTGTAAACTGTAATGTTGTGTTACTTTTTGATTAAATAAATAAATAAATAAATAAATATACGGGAGAAAATGAGGACAAGATTTGTATGAAATAGCTGTTTGGATGGCCGTTCCCTTTGGTCTTAATACGTACCTTTAACATTAAAGCCTCCGCCTCACATAAAGCGTTTTGATAGCGTAGCGTTAGCGGAGCGCAATGATAGCGGTGCGCCGGCGGAACGCTGGCGTTCCGCTCGCATTCCGCTCGCAATCTGCGCGCATTCCGCTCGCAATCTGCGCGCATTCCACTCGCAATCCGCGCTCGTTAGTTCCCGCCGGCGTCCGCTGGGCGCAACGCCAGCGTTCGTCCGGCGCACCGCTGTCGTTGCGCTCCGCTACCGCGCCGCCTACGCTATCGAAACGCGCATGTGTGGCCGAGCTTTAAGTCTCTGTTTCTCCTTTGATGTATTCAAAATGTTATTTTGAGTTGGTATATAAAACATTCGCCACTCGCTAATGTAGGTAACACAGAAATGTCAATAATCAAACCTTTCTTAATATGCACTTCTTCCGTGCTACACAACTCTGCCACGAATACATTTCCTATTGAGTTCGTTTTCAATTTCCTTACTTTTCATTAGCTTCACTTTACTGTTTCGGGATTTGACTTCGAGGTTTGTTTCTTTCAATTACTGAAACATGCACTTTTAGTGCTATGCCATGTTTTTTTTAGAGTGTTAATGAAATAATTAGTCAGCAGAAATATAACTTTATTTTACACATATAAAATAAATAGGTACCTATCTTTAAAGATAAAATAACCACTTGAGGCATTGATTGCTGGCGACATTTCCTCGCTCGTGCGTTGTTTGTACGAGGAAGTCGCCAAAACTAGTAGGTCAACCTTTTTGTATTAGGTGACGATTGAACTTTCCCTATTTTCCTTTTATTTAAAAAAATAGGTTATTAACCACTCACATGCTTTCAGTAGCCAGAGCTATATACGAGCTTGCACATCTCTGAATTGCTTGCAGTAGCTGTGGCTACATAGCGTAGTACCTATTGAAATGTTTGACTAATTTTGTGTCGAAGCAATTTAAAGCGCCTTTTATCAAAATCCAAATCACGTGAATGGCTAAGGTTTTATTATCCTGTGTGTGAGTGCGTTTAGTAAAACGTCCCACTTTGTAGGTTACCGTTAAGGCGAGATTTACTTGTATTTTTAAATTAATAAACTGACAAAGCGGTTTTATAGCAATCGACAAAGTGGGACGTTTTCCCGTGCACACTCACAATATCCTGAGAATAGAGTCAAAAGTTAACCTTGACCAAAGCAAAACCAATCAACCTTTGTGCAGGTATTTTCTAAGGGAATAAATAAAACGGTCTCACCTTTATTTTGCGCGTGACAATATCGAACACGTTATTATGGAATCTATTTACTAGATAATATATATGCTAATATTATTTCGTCTACAAATGGTTTCGTTTTGTGCTATATGTTACGAAAAAAGTTATAGGCTGTTTCTTTTCTTTGTTGTGTGAATATTTGCTTCACAAAATATTATGTTTGAAGAAGTAACAGCTCTGTCTGAATTAATTTCCTAAAGTCAATATCCTTTATACATATAGACAGCTTGTTATAAAGTTCTTATGCTCCAACAATAATGCGATGATATGCGACATACGACGTAAGCGGGCCATTTTTTTTTCAAAGTTGTCCACCCCACTTTTTTTGGGTTTGTAAATTTTTATGTGGTTTCCAATCGCGAGTGTCTCAAGGTTTTTTTCCCATTCCGTTACCATTTATTCATAGATTTTGTATAGAGGTAACGGAATGGAAGGTTTGAAAATTTTATGGAAATCTAGGACATTTTTTTTTATCCTATCAGGATCGAACAGAACTCGCGATTTTGAGTATAAATCGCGTAAAAAATACCCATGTTACAAAAAAAGTGGGGTGGACCACTTTGAAAAAAATGGCCCAAGCGACGATCGCCACACTCGAGTTCTGTTTATGTTCACGCTAAACCGTGAATTTTGATTTTAATGAGTACGCTTCAAAGTATGCTCAGTGCGCGTAGCCGAATGCACAAACGCTCACGATAGTATTTCTTTCGTAATTATCTATCTCTATCCCTCTTGCGTATTGGCGCGACAGAGGCAGACTACATTTCTGCGGCGTTTCGGTGGCTTTTCGTGTCGCAAAAATACCATTTGGCTAAGCCTGCCGTATGCTGTATGTTGGGTATTCATTTAAGTTTAACATACTACTTTTAACAGTTTACAAACGTCTATACCTTAATGGATAAAAGTTTAGTAACATTGGATTATAATCCTACGATTCAGGAAAACATTCATAAATATATCAGTGTCCATTATTACATTTTACTTCATAAAAATATGGTGTTCCGAGAGGTCGACTGTCAAAACGGACGTTGACAAAGGACACGCCGGACTTGTAAAATAATATCAAGCGAGAACTGAACTTCTGTATTAACTTAGTTGGCACGTTAGATAACATTATATAAATCTGAACGCTTTTATAACTGTGTAATCCTAGGCAACTAAATTTGGGATATTATGATATACCAAATTGGGCAATTTAAAACAAGTCACTAAATCATAAACGGTTAGTGACACCAATATGTGTGACAAGGTTAAAACCTTTAGTTTTTTTAAATCATGACAATCAATTTTTTAAATCATGATAAGATGACTGTGTTTGCTTGTTTAGGTAATAAGTTAGTTAGAAGTCCTAATAAATTGTTTCAAAATCGTAGTTTGCACTAGGTACCTCATTCATACATAAGGGAAAAAAATCTTGTTACTAAAAATGTGACGCAGTGGAACAGATATTTTGTGTCATCTTTTTTTCTGGTGGGTGGAGAGTGCTGTTGATTCTGAGTAGGATTAGGCAAAAACCCAGAATTTGTAAAATTCTGAATTTCAATGTTTCTGAAAACACACAATTTTCTATTTCACTATACTGTAAGGTACAGGGGCGCATTAAATTTCTTGAGTGCCATACGTGTCCACTACGGACACTCTATTTTAATAATTAGAAACATGAAAAAAATCGATAAGTTGAAATTTTCCGCCAATCGACATCGCCCCCCTAGTTCATACATTCGTCAATTGTATTACCCGCAATTTTAGCTATAGTCTATCATTTGGTCCATCGAGGATCTCAACAATCTAATGTCATCAAGACAAACACTCGTCTTGAACCGAGGCACTCAAGGCGGATCTGACCATACAAGTTGATACACTCATCTAAATTCAGTCAGTTCGTGACTAGAACCCCGATCGGCGGACTTAAGCTCGTAGTTAATTTGTGTCTACTGGAAGTGCCCCGGGACCGTCACGAACCACAGTAATTGATGCAAAAGTTACGCAAAATAAACAATATTGTAACATTAAGCAAATATTTGTTCCGTTGACCCAGTTTACTGATATATTTTTTTAATTCGCATAGCTCTCTGGTACATTTAACACCATAACCAGCGTGTTAATGTAGGAATATTAGCACTTTAATCGCCAAGTTGTCAAAATATCTAACATAATACTTAAATTATACAGCGTATAAACGAAACTAAGATGTCAGTGTGAGAGTGACAGATGTCTTATCCACGTTGATAAGTGATAAAAATGGAAGCGTCAGGTATATAATTAATTAGTGTGATCATTAACTGAGAAGTTTTCTGAGTAACTTTTAATTTGTGAATTTTTTTCCAGCAGAAATGTACTATGAACGTGGTTGCGATGCCAGTCAATGACAACTGTCAACGAGCATTTACCGAGCAACGAGCGAGTGTGTTACATTGCGGGCCGAATTATTTTATAACTACAAAAATTTTATTTCAAAATTAAGTAAAAGTTATCAAATTACATTTTTTACGTCCTATACTCACAACCGTTAAGAGAGTCGCCCGTATTAGGTTTACACCCTGTATGTTCTTCATATATATGACTGTGTACGTAATTATGATATGCGATCGCTACGTTAACGTTCTAGCTCTTAAGATTGCTATAAATTATTGCAATAAATATTGCAATTCCTACTTAAGCCAAGAAAAGATAAAAGGGATAAAGAGGCCGTGTGGATGAGTTCACTCCTAAGCAATGAAACCGCGTGTTGTTTATGCATCAGTACGTACCTACTTACTCGTTTGTGGTTTCTGTAAAAATTTTGCTCAGTATTGTATTTTCTACTCCACTCTGCAGTATAAGCGGAATAAGAAAAATCATGAATGTACCTATTAAATATGTAGGTATTCTGAGTCTGTTCTGTACTCTCAGATATAAATTCCATAAAATTTGGTTTGCAGTGAGTTTACTTACACATATTTAAATTATATACTTAATGTTCATAAATTAATTACACCATTTTACTATATTACGAAATAATATAAAAATATATAAAATAACGTAGGTACAGCAGCACCCAGAATATCAAATGTATATTTTTATTTTAAACTTTATTAAAAAGGTACAATATTAAAAGCTTATATTTTCATTTGTTATTTACATAGGTATTCACAAATTTCAAAGCGGATAGGATTATCTTGTTTTGCGTTAGGATCTGGATCCGGATGCGAGTCGGCACGTCAATGAGCAAAATGATAATTTGTAGCTCTGAAAAAAAGCTTTTATTTTCATCTGTCGCTTTCACACAGGACGTAAAGCCGCTCAATTGCATCGTTTCACAGGGCTTTACTAGTAAAGGGGATCAGCCTTAATTCTGCTACCGTTTGGTCTGATCCAGCTTAATCGGATTCCGAGCTATACCTAGCACAAGAAGAAAATAAGTCAAGACATTGGTATGTGGTCTTTCATTTTTATCGGCTACGTATTATTGGCACCTACTTTCTTTTATATAATACTAGCTTTTGCCCGGGGCTTCGCTCGCATTAGAAAGAGACAAAAAGTAGCCTATGTCACTCTCTATCCCTTCAACTATCTCCACTTAAAAAATCACGTCAATTCGTCACTCCGTTTTGCCGTGAAAGACGGACAAAAAAACAGACACACACAGTTTCCCATTTATAATATTAGTATGGACTAGTTTTTGCCCGCGGCTTCGCTCGCGTTAGAAAGAGACAAAAAGTAGCCTATGTCACTCTCTATCGCTTCAACTATCTCCACTTAAAAAATCACGTCAATTCGTCACTCCGTTTTGCCGTAAAAGACGGACAAACAAACAGACACACACACTTTCCCATTTATAATATTAGTATGGATTCTTACTTTGATAGCCATCAAGTCACTCCTGGGTTGATCGTCTTGAAATATAAATATTTTACCTTTTTTCCGATTATTCAGCCAGTGTAACCCGTTCGGCCCGGGACATTAAATAATATAGTTATTTATGTGACTGATACATAATAAAAACGTAAGTACGTACGTCAAGCGTAATCAATATCCATATGATATACATATTATAACCAGTTCAAAATAGGTCTCCGTTCATTCCATTTATCACCCGTTTGCTAACCAGTATAGTTAGCCCTAAATAATAAGAGTAACATCCAACGTTGACCCTTCAACATTTAAATTTGATGACGGGAATGGACTATTATTGACATTTGGCGCACTCGCAGAAATTCTAGAGACACGTGATCCGAATACCGATCACGGGATTAAGTCTCTGTGTGCGCCCAAACTTAGCTTCGACCGACCGACTTCTAATTACCTACTACATAGTGTTTATAGCTGATGGAAATACACAACGGTAGTATCACTTACCGCATTTAAAGTCACTTTGTTAAATGATGAGAGTTTACTGACGTTGAACATACATTTTCAGCATCCCAACTCTTAAATGCCCCATCGAATGTTTAAAAATTGATGAGGTAGGTATTTTGTCCACGTGTCTAAAGCGCGAACAAGTTGTTCACAGAAATCGCGAAGCATCTGGTTGAGGTAACTAATAGTGACCGAAGAGCTGGCGACTGCCTCGCACAACGTATCAGCATTGCGATACAGCAAGGAAATGTCGCCAGTATCCTTGGTACAATGCCCCAAGGGCCTATTTTAGACATTAGCTAGCTTTTAAGTTAAGTCTTAGTTTCTTATATAATTATGTAATTATGTTCATGTAAATAAAGAATTTATACTAGGGTTTTGATTTGATTCCTTATTGGCAGGTAAAATGAACTTTATAATATATAATTTTTAAGAATAAATAACTAATAAAATCATCTGGAATAAATTAGGTTAGATTTTTCCTTGCAATAATAATTATGTGCTGAAAAATTTTGTTTTAACTTTAAACTTTTCCACGCTCGAGGATATTTTATTTCGCTGGCTCGAATATCAATTCCAATGTTTTGCTCTGTTACAAAATAAACAACTCATTCGACGGAGCCTTCAGCCTGATATGGTAAACCTGCATACATTTTTACTATGGTGAGCACAGTTTTCTAAAGGATATATAGATACATATAACACGTATTCATCATACATTCTGAGAAATTACATATTTACATGGATCAGCGTTCGAATCAAAAATCTCGGATTTAGACCTTGCATCCAGCCGGCGTACCCGAATGGCAATCGAATGCAGTCTGGCTCTGTCGCGCCAATACGCAAGAGCGATAGAGATAGATAGATACGAAAGAGATAGTATCGTGAGGGTTTGTGCATTCGGCTACGCACACTATACTGTTATTACTTGCCTATAAAATTGTAATTTTGTTTTAACAAACAGTTATATAATTAGGTAAATAAAACAAGAAAATTGCATATTTTGTTTAAAATGTGTAATTACGAGTAGTAGGTACCTAAGCTTAAATTGTGGTTAGTTCTCAGTATTCAAATAATTGCTACCGAGTTAATTACGCATTAAACCGGCAACCATCTAAATTATAATGTTAATTAAGTTCAAAAACACAAATAGCTATTATGCGGCCGTACATAAATCAATTCCTGTATGTTGAAAGTACACGACGAGATTAATTAGTGCAAGTCAGAGTAAACTTTGTGAATTCAGTACAATTTATTGTATGTCTTTAACCAATATTTAGAAACGCTGTTTTGGGTAGTTTGGAGGCGCGAGCGGAGCCGAACATGTATTAGGACCGGAGTATACGGACTTCAATCTAACTGCATTTACATTTCATTGGTTTGAGACCACGGGCTTCTACATAAGGGCCCTTCAACCCAACTGTAATTTGCAGTATAAACTGTACGTCAGCAGTTCTCGAAAAGTTTGTACAAAAGTTAAATTTTTTTTTTGTTTACAAGATTTATTTCATGAATTGAGATTTTAGTAAGTTCTATTTGGTCATTAGGGTTCTCTAGTATCTATATTTCCTTAATTATAACAATTATCCTGTATATATCTGACGAAAGACGACTTATATCACTAAATGTTGGTAACAAAATAGGATTAATTAAAATTATCTGACGTGGCTATGTACAAACTTTTTGAGAACTGCTGACTTAAGGCAAACCCTTTTCGTCACTGATAATAGTGATAATGTAAACGAATAACGTTCGATAAACATACGTTCGAATGGAAACACAACTGCAGCTGTTTTTGCATTATCGCGGGCGCTATCAATGTCACCTACATGGGATATTCGTTACGCAAATTAGTGTCAAATTTGGGACAATTTCTAGTTAGAGATATTAACAATATGTACCCTATTTTCATACTGTTTTTAATGTGACACATCTATTTGGGTAAACGCTCTGTCTTACATTACTAGTGCTACTTGTAGTACTAATTATACTATACTAGCTTTTACCCGCGACTTCGCTCGCGTTAGAAAGAAATAAAAAGTAGCCTATGTCACTCTCCATCCCTTCAACTATCTCCACTTAAAAAATCACGTCAATTTGTTGCTCCGTTTTGCCGTGAAAGACGGTCAAACAAACAGACACACACACTTTCCCATTTATAAAATTAAGTATGGATTATGCTACAAGCAGCCATCGAGGTTTGTAAAGGAGAAATAGATGTGTTTTATCTCAATTTGCCGTTATTAAACTATAAAATTCACGCGATACTTACACGTGTACATTTATTTCTCTAAATTACGGTATTGTCACTTACTTAGTAAGTATTTTTATTTATTTATATACGCAAAAACTGTGTAGCCAACTAGTCATACTTACCTGAGTATATTTTAATTATTTTAAGGGGACACTTTGTTTGGCTTTTTATGTAGTTGATTAGTAGAAGAAGTAAGACGTCATATTTTAAGCAATAAAGTTATAAAATGTATTTCAGTCAATAAACAGTCCATGTGAGTTAAAATCCATAATATGTATTAAAACTTTTTGTCCTCGTGGGTGTTTTTTTTGATCGATTACAATTTTTATTAGAAAAGTACGAGATAAAAAGCGTGTTAAAAAGTAATCGAATTGACTTCAAGTGGACATGTGATAAGGTATACGTATGTGTGTGTATTAATGGCCGCGAGGGGGATGTTAAACGCTATATTTTCCCATCGTGATGTATGGGGATCTTGCCTGAAGCTGTAATGAGAAATTCCGCTGTCACTGCTTTTTGTATGACGGCCCGAGAGCGGCACTTTTCAACGGGCTGATACAATTTGTGGATGTGTCACGGCCTGATATTACGAACGGTAAAACAGTGGCGCAAACTTCTTACTTACGTGGCCGCTTTTATATTTAAATTAGTTAAAAAATAACTTTATCCATTTTTAAACTAAGAGCATTAATGTAGAGAGAAACAGTCGTACAGCCCATTTACATGATGCGAGAGATAGCATGTGAGTTTCATAACAATATTTGATTGGTGTGTTGTACTGTAGCATCGACAATCCGCAATGTAACTTAAATCTCGTGCCAGTGAGCCATCTATATATGCAATGCTCTTATCGTTAAATACCATTCAGGTCGGGTTCAATTATATTTCTAAAATACTGTCCGACCGGGCCACCGACACAATTCAGTGGTCTTAATTCTGCTGCAACAACTTTAAAGTAAAATCACGCAAGCCATTTGTATGCAGAACTTGCATGCGGAGTACAAGTTACTCAACACATTTAAGCTTAATCCAGATTCGCGTCATAAACTTGATAGTTCTATGTACACAACTAAATATAAAACGAAACCACTATTTAGAATCAGAAACATTACACGGGCGGAGTATTTTCATGACACGCAACTGGGCGTTGAACGAAGGCGTTTGGTCTCGCGTGACGCTAATCAAACTGAACCAAGTAATTTTTAATTTTAACAATTATTCATTCATTAACATGCTAAAGTAAAATGCATGGTAGTGGTTAACTTAAAATATGTGGTTGTTAATAAATATTTAATTATTTTGCTAGTTTTATGGTCTTCGGACGTAAGAGACGTTGTAAAAAATTCAATGAAAAGTATTAGAGCTGCTACTTAAAACGAAAGTTGATGGACCTTTAAGATGAGAAAAACTTGAAATAGTGCTACTACACCTGAACTGCTACTCAAATTATTCCTGCTATATCTACTTGGTCTTATGTTACTTCAAGTACAAACCCCCCCCGAACATTTACCTAGGTAAAATATGTTTATAACGTTTTACCCCTCTATTTAATGGATCAGAATTATGTCGTCATTTTCCCATAAAAGCTACAGAAAAGCTTATTTTCCAGTTCACAATAAGAATAGCAAGTACGTACAGTTTTTAGCGGCAACGAACCGAACCCACGCGTCATTTGGCTGGATCAATCATGCAGCCCGATTTACTCATACAAAATTTTACGGTTTAATGTAGCGAGGCAAATCATTCGCTTCGTGTGTTTACATCAAAAAAAAATCGGTGTTTTGCGCTGCAGCAAATTTGTGAGTGCCATAACCTTTACTAAATATATGAAATGTAGGTATTTTATACGCAAAGGATGTACTATTATAATCATTAATCATAAGTTTATTCATAAATATATTTAAAAAAAGGTCAATGCTTATTGGACACCTAGGTGAAAATGTTAGACCTTCATACAATACGAAAAGCCATACAAATAAAAGAGTACACCTTCTTAACACCTAGAGCTTATAAAAATAAACGTCATCAATGGCTCAATCGTTCACAAACAAGATAAATATTTCGTTGTTAGTAGTTGTATTTAATATGTACACAAGGTTTAAAAGTAACAATTTCACTAGTGAGCTCTATAAATTACGAACCCCTAAAAATGAGCAGTCTCTCACATAAAAAAAAAACCTGTTTCGTTTATAGTAAAAATGTAATAAATGTAAATGTGGTAACTTGATGTCCGTTGAAGCTTAAACACTGATTTTCCTTACAATAACGTTCAAAGACCACATTACACTTTTCTTTTACGGCACAAAGGTACGGGAATCACCCTCTCTTTGTAATGCTAATTTTAAAACCAAGGAATTCATTTTTTATTCATAAGTTTTTCTGCTTTAGAGCGTACAGTCGGAGCATCGGAGGCCGCAGATCGGCCCAGCGTGAATGGTTAACTTTATTGTCACTTCACGTCACCGAAAAGAAAATGTCATACGAGTAAATATAAAATAGTTTCTCCCTTCGGTCGTGTTTTAATTTATCGCCACTCGTTTCGAGCTTCCTTTTTTCGCACTTGTATCGTACGACGTTTTTCAGTACAGATGTCCCTCAAGTGCGAAAAAAGTACCAGCTGGTACCAAGGATTATTTATAAAGGATTAACGATCTTCATACTAAGAATCGTACCTCCATTTTTAGCACCACATATTAAATACTATCATAACTACACTGATGATGCCTACATTTTTTTTAATGTGTATTGGCGTGATATTATGATATTAAAATAAAGAAATATGTCATTTACTTTTATAAAAAATAAAAACACGAAAAAATATTTGGGGAAAATATGATTTTGTCCACTTCCAGGCTGCAAAACAGCACCATTTAGTTTTAAGCCTAAAAAGCCCATACATTTCAGGGGTACGCTTTTTTGTATGGGCTTTGTTAGACCCGTATTATATCGTTCTTGATCTGTACTGGAATAGTACATTACGATACAAGTGCGTAAAAAAGGAAGTTCGAAACGAGTGGCGATAAATTAAAACACGACCGAAGGGAGTGTTTTAAATCGACACGAGTTACGAATTTCCTTTTCGCAGGTGTATCGTACGACGTTTTTCAGTACAGATGACCCTCCGAAGTTTCGACCTGTCATATAATGAACCACTTCTCGTACTAGTGCGTAAAAAAAACACCATCTGTACTGAAAAAATATTTATTGTTTATTTCAGATTTTAAGCTTCCGTTTCAATAGGTACATTGAAACAGGGACTCTGCCATGAGGTCATGATGTATTTATACATCACTCGAAAGCGTAAGGAAAAATATCTTAGGTCTTGTTAGGTAAAATATCCTAGGTAGTTGGGTATCTTGGTTAGGTCGTAATATGTGATTTTTAGAACTCAGAACTCAGAACTATCAATGTTTCTGTTGCAATGCGTAATACAAAATTATATTTCAATTTCACTAATGAGTGTAAAAGCTCCTTAACCTACATTACAACATTTTTAAAGCACGGATTTTTAGAAGGTAAATTCTACCTATATTTAAAACATTATTTTTGTTTACACGAGTTAAGTACAGGGTATTTAGTGAATCAACATTTTTGTTGCGCGATCTCGGGTCCGTTTCACCTTTTGCCGTTGCCTTGAGGACCTGGTGATTGATGGCAGTTTATAATGGGATTTGTTCTGATTCCTATTTAATTTCCTGTTCGGATATTTAGCTGTCGTTTTATAATACTCGTATAAAAACCACTTTTTGGAAGTTGATAATAAACTGTACTTTTATTTTAAATACTCATCTACATATGTACATTAGTTTCAATGAAGTTTTACTTGTTAATTATCGTATATTATAACTTCCTAATTTTTAAAAAAGTTACGTATTAGTATAAAGCTTGACTAGTAATAGTTGACTATTGTCAAGAGGACGTTGTTTGCTATTATTCTGATGTATTCACTGTTCACTCCATACAGTTCACTATAGTATGAAGAAAATAGTACCAATGAAATACTGCAACATGACGCGTAGTCATATCGTCACTACTTTAAAAAAAACTTGTATCTTCGTCTGTCAATGAAAAGAAAATTGTAGTAAGTACGTATGGAATGCATATAGACTTACTGCGTTTTAACTTTGAGGAACAGCGTGAGTTACGAGATTTTTTAAAAGTAGTGACGATATATTTCTGGTCAGGCTTTAGCTAAGTATGTAGGTGCGCCTAAATATAGAATTATGATGAATACACCTACGAAATATACATAAACAGTTGCTGGTTGAAATCATTATAAAACATACTTTTAATCATAAGTATATACTCTAATAGATTTTGTACATTCATTAATGTATTAACAAACCTCTTAACTAAAAATGCCCAGACTTTTGTATAATTAGATAGTCATACTAAAAAAAAACTTAACTATGAACTTATAAATAAAACTATAACTAAACTAAAACTACCTATAAAATAAAACCCTAATGAAAAAAACTGAATTTGAACTATTAGTTCAGGTAGGTACATACTAAAGGCAAACTCAATCGGCAAATCTATATGTTTGGGGAACTATTTGGCTAATTGATTTGACGAATCGATTTTTTTAAATTGAATTTCTATTCATGTAGGTAGTAAGTACTTAGAAGTAAACTTAATTAGAAAAATAAATTGCCATTTCTGTCTGTTATTCAATTCCCTTAAACATAAATATTTCACAAATAAAGGGATTGATTTTAATTATCAGATATTGAATTCGAGCCTTTTGTGTTTTTCACCGGCTTGATTAGATTTTCGTGAAACAATGTGTAAAGGGACAGATAACAAATTGAATCGTGAGTTCATTTGTTCGTGCTTACGGTTACATAATTTTTTGTTGCCCCTCGGAATACAATGAAAATATTAGGAATGCTTTCAAAACAAAAAAAATGGGTTGGCTTATAACGTTGCATTGATATACAAATTTTATGAAAATTTTAGCCAATATGGATTCTATAAATGATTTACAGTTGTATCTAAAAGTAGAACTGAGCAAGCAAATAAATATTACAAGTTACTGTTAGCCATTAAAATTATGTAGATATGTAAAGGTGGTGATCCTATATAAGTGTTTATATTATTTTGTAAGTGGCTCTGTATTATTATTATATCATAAATAGCGGGACCTAAGATTTTAAATGAATTACATATAAGTATGTAATACAGAAAAGTTTTGTAACATTTTTGGTATTCACAGCATTTACCATATATGCATTTTGATAATGTTTTAAAAACAAAAATACTTATGTGTAGGCACTCGTTTAAAACCTATGGACGATCTTGAAGAAGCAGTAAGAAAACTCGCTAAGCAAAATTTATTTTTAGGTACCTACAATATTAAAAGTGTCAAAACAAAGATTATAGTTTGTTTCGAGTTGCCATAATTGCTGGAAATGACGCCTGCATCTACAATTTCACGAATAATAACAGGTTAAATAAAAACACGAAGTTTTTGTTAAATGAATTCATGAAACGGAGAAACAAAACAGAGGCACGCAAAAACTCCACATTCTAAAAAGTTGTAATAAAACCATCTGAAGCTCCGAGAGTAATACGGTGAAAAATGAAAGAATTTAAAACGGCTAACATTTATGGAATATTCAATTTAGCTTTTTTGTTTCGAACAGAGAATTAAACAATACCGTGTAAAGCAAAATGTTTTATCTAAACCACAATCTCAATATTTAACATTCTTCTATTTTAACAATTTTATTTTCAATATTTAATTTATCGCACTTTATGCTTTTTTATTTGTAAGTAAGCACACACATACATATGTGGAACGGAGCCATGGTGAATATTTATCTTAATTAAACGAGCATATATGACAGACACTGTACAAATGCTAAAATAAAATATCAATCTGTCTTCAGAAGAATCTGAACAGACTTTTTCCATTGACAGATCGGAATAAAATTTGAGCTAGGTTGAATTGAATTATATTTAGTAGAAAAATTTAATTCGTCTGTGACTTCTGTGAGCGTCCATTGTAATCTCTGAATTTATTATCATCATTTATTAATGTCTTGATTAATCTCAGCACCAAAAAGTTTTTTAACTGACGAATGTTAACGTGTTGACAAAAAGATATTAAAGTAACTTTGGCAGTTACAACTAACTACTAAAATATTTTTTAAGACATTTCAATTTAAATCATGTAAACCTACCTAATGTAAATCATGTCGAAGAATCACACAAAATATTAATTAGATTAATAAATAAGGGTGCATTGGGATAATTTCGAAGCACAGAAATGCTCGGGTAATTTCGAAAGGGGAATCTTGATATGATGGAAATAATGGTGATTTTTAGATTAGACTTTCGAAATTAGACGACTTACGAAATTACCCCAATGCACCCTAGTTTACTTTCCGATGAAAAAAAAAAGTGTTTAAAACCTTAAAAGCAATAGTGTATATCCTTCATATCACAGCAACAGGCAAGTTACAACGAAAACATGGTATTGCAAGCGCTCACCGCAAACCCGAAGGGATTCAGACAACTCGCTCGGAATAGCTTTGTGTCGTATTCCTTTGTCTTTAACTGAGCATTCCACCATCTTCCCAGACTCGCTTACGTATTCTCAACTTAACCCGAAAGCTACTGATACACCGTGTGTACCTACTTAGATAGTTACACTGATTGTTTAGGTGACTTGTACTAATTAGAGAGGTATTGCAGATTCTACATGATAGATTTATGTTTGCAATAATTGGAATGTATTGCAGATTATACATATATTTATGATTGCAATAATTGGGATACAACGAGGAAATTTCGCCAGCTTACTTCGTACAATGCATCAACGACCTTTTTAGGGTTCCGTACCTCAAAGAGGAAAAATGGAACCCTTATAGGATCACTCGCGTGTCTGTCTGTCCCTCTGTCACAGCCGATTTCTCCGAAACTACTGGACCGATTTACTTGAAATTTGGCACACGTATGTAAACCTGTGGCCCAAAGACGGACATGTAATTTAATTAAATGAAATTTAATCACAGGGGTCACTTTTGGGGGGTGAAATTGAAAATTAAAAATCAAAGTTATTAAAACTATATTGTGTTACATATCAAATGAAAGAAAATTTTATCAGCATCTGAAATAATTATATTTTTTTTATATTTTTTATTTTGGTAATTTTGAAGTAATTTAAGAAAATAAGCAAAAAATGACCATTCCCCCCCTCGGAGATACCGAAACTACTTAGCGTAACATTTTCAAAAAAATACACGAGATAGCCCTCTACCTGTAGATTACAGGAAAACCTATTAGAAATCTACAGTCAAGCGTAAGTCGGACTTAAGAAAAAAAAACTCAGATTACGAATTTCACTCACTGCCGCTGCAAGTAGTTACTAAACGTCTTAAAATTGTGTAAGCGCGTTGGACAGGTATAAAGAAATCAATTTCTGTTTCGTTTTGCTTTAGAAATTGTTAAAAAAAATCATTTTCCAAAATGACTTAAGTTCCTACTAAAAAGGAGGCGCTTAAGACCGTTTAGAACTTCACTGACCATAATATTGCCCACATAGGTCCAAAAAAAGGTGTATATATACGAAAACAAAAAAATTGTGCCACCGACAACCAAAATCTGAAGTTATTTGCTCTATCTCTTATAGTTTCCAAAATATACGCAAAATCTTTAAAGTACGAAATTTAGTGTACGTTGCCATCACATGTCGTCAGGCGCTCATGACCTTTTTGTATGGAAATGTCGAAATCCGACTCGCACTTGACCAATTTTCTTAGAAAGTTGTGTTTTATTATAGTTTTGAAGGAGGTTTCTTGTTTTTAACCACCAACGCAAAAACGACGGAGTGTTATAATAATAATAGGTTTAACGCTTGACATGTCTGTATGTCTGTGGCTATGAAGCTCCCGAACGAATCAATCGATTTTGATTTAGTTTTTAATGTTTAAGGTGAATTCGTCGAGAGTTTTTTTTGTACCACGTAGGTGGCAAACAGGCATACGGTCCACCTGATGGAAAGCGGTCACTGTAACCTATGGACGCCTGCCACTCAAGGAGTGGCACATGTGCGTTGCCGACTCGACTCATTAGAAACTTGTACAAATCTGTACTTAGAAGGGGCCTGGGTGCCGACGACTCAAAGGACAATCTATTATCCTAATTACTTCCGTTGTCAGCATAAAGCACCCTCGTTGAGCTCTGGCTGCCTTACTCACCGGCAGGAACACAACAATGAGTAAGGTCTAGTGCTACTTGACTGCGGTCTTTTGTAAAGCGGAGGTATACTGTAACGTTGGTGTATTGATGGGGGGTAAATAAAATGGAATGGAAAGCGCCGGCTAGTTCAAAGTAAATACACCCACGTTAGCACAAAATTTATAAAAAACAAAACTAAATGGTGTCTCTATACTTTCTGGAGGAAAGCTAGAGGAGAAACAAATTAAACAATAATAACACTTTATAACTTTATTAATTATATTATAAATAAACTCTTGCCTACAGAAAGGTTTAAGTTAATGTTTCCAAAATACTAAATTCGACACCATATATGAAATAAGAACTACGCTCAGTGGTAAACTGGGCCGCTTTAAGAGGGTCCAGGAAAAGGTTTCTTACAACCATTTATTCTACAAAAACTAAATATGAATTTACCTAAAGTTATGCACCAGAATTCTTAAAATAATGAGTACAGAAATTACTTTACACAGAAATTAAAAACCTGAATTACAGAGCATTACCGGCAGGAAACGGCAGGAGACACACCTTGTCAGGGATGAGCCGGCTGCTCCCCGGACTCCGGTGCTGACGTCCCCTCGCCACGTGGACAGGGCTGACCTTTCCATACGAAAACAAGGTCCAAAGGCAGTGCGCCAGTAACGCCAAAGAAGGTTTCCTTGCACATCAAAATTGTGAAGTTCTTGTTAAATTCTTTAACTCTTTACTTCTGCCCGACTCCTATGAAACAAATAAATTGGTCACATTAGTCGAGTGCCCTCACACACTGTGATAGACTAAACAATAAATGTAAGCGAGCTCACCGGAGACCTGCAGACTGCAGACCGAGGATCTCCACGGAGCACTCCCACCCTTAGCATGTTTCTGCCAGCTAGAAATAAACCAATTTATGGTTAAGAATCTCTCCACGTTTCACGCCATGGAAATATCAAAAGCTCACAATGAAATCTACTTACTCAGACTGACAGAACGCACCACACAAAATATGGAACGCCACAGCAGCACGTGGCATGCCGGGCTCCAGGCCCTTATACGGCCGTCCGATCACTATTCAAGAGGATCTCGTCACAGAAGAAAGAACGCCGCACTGAATGATCTCGAATTTAAAGGACCCAAAACAAAAGCCGGGTGGCAAACGAATAAACAATAAAATACTCTAATTAATTAAATGAAAATTACTTACTCCAGTTTCTGTATCAGACCTTGAAGTAACAAAACCCAACAAATGTCATTCCAGAACAGCCTTAAAAAACCTATGACAACATTTGTTATCATGTTTCTAAAATATTATATTTTCCAAAAATCAATACCTAAACTATATCAAAATAATACAAAGTTTTTCTGGAATGACAGCCAAAATACCTACAATTTCGAGTAATACTTGTTGTATAGTAACCCTACAACAGATAAACATAAATATGTGCATTTGAAGTGCAACAGATAATGCAATGAACGAGAAGGAAGTGTTTCATTCAAAAATTTAATTTAGCCAAAATATTTATTACGACTATCAAAAAATCTGCTACGTTACAATACTTCCCCAGTTAGACTCTGCCGATCCGATATCGGATGTAGGAAGGACGTAAAATGTAAGATTTATGCGGTTCCAGGTCTTCATTTATGTATTTAATAGATCATTATTACTAAAAAACGATATAAAACGCAAAAATTGCGAATTTAATGCCGATGGCACTCTCCTACAAGAGTTTTTGTCCGAGGCACCATCGAACTGCCGATATCGGCAGGACGCTTTCGACTATTTTTGGCATGCCGGACCCCCCGCCAGTTGTCGGCCGATAATATTTGTTTGTGTGCGTATATAATGTTGTAGTGTGCGTGACAAAAATGGCGTCTATTAAACAGCTGTTAATTGATCGAAATTCAAGTTAGTTGACAATTTCCATTAAAAAAAAAAGGTTGTAATGCATCGGTCCGAATTGCGGATACTAGTTTTTTCATCTTTTAGTAGATATATTTATTTATTTATTTATTTAAACTTTATTGCACAATTGGAAAAAAGTACAAATGGCGGACTTAATGTCTTAAGGCATTCTCTACCAGTCAACCATAGGGTCAAACAAAAATTCGCGAATGTGGGTGCAGTGAGAAAAATAAATTTAGAAAGCATGACAACTATTGACAAGTATAGCAATATTATATTATAATATTGAATATATATATAATAATATATATATTTATATAGTTGAATGTGTCACCCGTGTGGTGACGGGTTAAGAATTTCACCACCCCCTTTCTTCCCGTGGGTGTCGTAGAAGACGACTGTGGGAGATGGGGTAAATTGTGGCGTAGGCGAGAGGCTGGCAACCTGTCACTGCAATGTCACAGTTTCGTTTTCTTTCAACCCCTTATTTGCCAAGAGTGGCACTGTAACTTTAGCAGTTTCATGTGCTCTGCCTACCCCTATATGGGAAACAGGCGTGATTGTATGTATGTTGTATGTATGTATGTAAAATTATTTATTTTGCCTGACACTCTGAATATTTTTTATGTTCGTTATTTTAATTATACAATATAATATTTGGAATATAGTGCTTATAATTATTAAATATAAATTATTTTTTAAATATTTTTTGATACAAAATCATACTTCATTGATTTGGAACAATGCGTTTTATCAGACCTACATCCGACATTATCGGAAGCGTTTATCGGATGTAGGATGTCGTTCGACATCCGATATCGGATCGGATAATGTGAAAATGGCCTTAGAGTATATTCAATTTAGTATTAGAGTTATGTCAGTGTACATGTCAGCGGCCGCGAGTTCACGGCCCATTCATTGGCGACGACCTTCGCGCGGCGCAATAAAATTCAATGTTGGCTGCTTGCGTGCGGTCCGTTTGTTAATGTAGGTAAGAATTTAGAATGACGGCATTTTGTGAACATAAAAGGAGTGAGCCTTCTGTACTTGTACTATTATATATTCTGTGACAAAACGAACAACATGTGTTCCAAGTACAACACTCGAAATGCCGGAAAGTTATAGAAGGTATCGACCGTAAATTGGCGAAATCCAACAAATTAACACATGTGATAGACCCTGCCGTCTATTAGTTATTTGTTACACAAGGGTGCAAAGTTGTATTTTAACGGCGAGTGTGGAATTGAAAAACGAGCAAGTGAAAGGATTCTATAGTTGAACCACGAGCGAAGCGAGTGGTTTGAGAATAGAATCCTGAACTTGCGAGTTTTTTAACACACGAGAAGTAAAATACATTTGCACCCGAGTGTAACACAAAACTTTTCCCCTCACTATAGCGAGGAAAGTACAACGCAAAAAGCGCGTTTATCACTGCTTCCAGTAGTTCCACAGGTGGTCAATCATCGTCATCACTAGATTCACTCACTTTTATTAATTTTAAAGCATAAAAAACGACTATATTCAAGGTCTAATTACTTTATCCACTAGTGGATAAAATGTGTTTTTACCCGCTGGTATTGAAGGACAAAAATAAAATAAATTGCCGCAATATGTGGTTGAAGCGCCTAGTGTGTCGAACTTTAAGTATCGCTTAAAAATTTGGCTGGTCGAGCACCCGTTCTACACTTATGACAATTTTTTTATTACCTAATTAGAAAAATATTTTTGTGCATTTATTATGTGAATATTGCCTAACTTTTTGTAATTTCAATCTTCTGTCTATTTATTCTCTAAGTATTATTGTTGTATGAATATTATTTTTTTAAATCAAATCTTGACGTGTAAAATGGCGTTACAAATAAATGAATATGAGTATGAGTAATGATTATTTTTACCATTGAAAGTTTGTACGGAACCCTCGGTGGGCGAGTCCGACTCGCTCTTGGCCAGTTTTTTAAATATAAGTTAGGTTTTAAGTTTTATGCTTATTCTTACATAGTTTCTAAATTATTTCAATTTCAATGAATAAAATCGGATGTTGGTTTATATTTCAGAATTCAGAACTATTATAAACATTTCTATATTAGGTACTTATTTTAAACCCCCGTGGTGGTTTCCGTGCGGTGACGGGTTAAGAAGTGAGTGTGCCGTTCAGATTTGAGGAGTTCGGTTCTGACTATCATCAGCAGTTCCACTGCACCAAATGTCACTGTTCTGGACGTAAGTGCATGCTGTTATTGCTGTTCTTATAAAAATACCAAAGTCACTATAAGCGTGCCGTTCAGATTTGAGGAGTTTGGTTCTGGCCATCATCAGCAGTTCCACTGCACCAAATGTCACTGTTCTGGACGAAAGTGCATGCTGTTCTTATAAAAATACCAAAGTCACTATAAGCGTGCCGTTCAGATTTGAGGAGTTCGGTTCTGACCATCATCAGTAATTCCACTGCACCAAATGTCACTGTTCTGGACGAAAGTGCATGCTGTTCTTATAAAAATACCAAAGTCACTATAAGCGTGCCGTTCAGATTTGAAGAGTTCCGTTCTGGCCATCATCAGCAGTTCCACTGCACCAAATGTCTCTGTTCCGTACCTAAATGCATGCTGTTCCTTTAAAAATACAAAAATCACCATATGTATGCCTTTCAGATTCGAGGAGTTCCCTCGATTTCTCCAGGATTCCATCATCAGAACTGCGTTCTGAGAAAAATGGGACCAATCTGTATGCATATACATTCAATCAAAAAAAATTTTCAAAATCGGTCCAGTAACGACGGAGATATCGAGGAACAAACATAAAAAATAAAAATTAAAAAAAACATACAGACGACTTGATAACCGTCCTTCTTGAGAGATATGAGGCGACGGTTAATAAAAACTCAATCACATCAATATCAAAATCAAAATCTATTTTGATCTCCTTTGATAAACGTCAAATAAAATTCATCGAATACTGTGTCCACATTTATAATTTCAGAATTGTAAAAGTTTGATAAAATGCAAACAATTCGTTAGGCGCGGAAGATTTGCTTGAATAATTCCACGTAAATACAATCTTTCGCTCCATTTGCAATTCACATCATTTGACGACCGCGGATCGGTAATTCATTTATTTCGGAAAATGTATATTGATGAATGCAACTTTGAGGGGTGGAAAAGCTTAGACTTTTTCCCCTATTTTTCTAAAGATATTCACATTATATTTCGTGGTCTCAGCACAAAATGTGAATCAGTTTAAAAATAGACTAGACAAGGACATCACATCTACGATGACTACTGTCACAATGATCACTGGATACAGACTATATCAGTTCTTTAACTGCCTGTCTGCTTATTAAATAATAATAATAATAATATTCAAAAGTGATTTCAAAAACTTTACATTGTATAGAATAGGTACATATATATGTCTTATTTGATATCTTTGTGAAGTATTTCTCGTTATTTTTAGCTTTTAGTTGTTTTACGACTCAAAGTAAATATTCCAATAAAATTAGATCAAACTAAAACTATACCTAGATTAAGAAATTAGCTTATTTTGCGGCACAAACGTTATCCCGGTATAATATTAAAAAATCATTTTATAAAATGTTTCTATTTTTAGGGTTCCGTACCAAAAAGGTACAACAGGAACTCTTATGGTGCGACTCTGTCCGTCTATCTGTCCGTCTGTCACATTCCTAAATATCTCGAGAACTGCTAATGCTATCAACTTGACATTTTGAACAGTTGTGAACATTGTGAACCTCTACAAATAGAAAGTATGTATTTTTTTAATTTATCAATTTTAATTATAGAAAATGGCCAAAATGAAAGGGGGCAAACTGTAAATTTCATGTTACTTAGGTCAAGTGGGGTATCGTTAGAAAGAGCTCAAATTGAACGTAAATAAACTATTTTTTTAAATTTTTTTGTTGTAAAAAAACAATATTTTGAAAGAAAATGTAAGAAAAAAATACCGCCCCCCCCCTTGTCTCCGAAGTTATGAAAATTATGAAAATTTTAGGAAACATTAGTTTTATGCTAAATATTACAGGAAAAATATAATCGTGTTTGTATTTTGAAAACTTTTTTTTAATTCACAAAAAACTTTTCAGATTTTTACTTTAAATTTTTAATTACCCACCCTTGCGGAATAAATACGAGATGTTACGTAAACGTAGAAACTGTTTAAATCGGTTAACATTATAAAGAATTATCCCTGAAAAACCAACATACTATTAGCGCAAATTACTTAGCGAATTCACCGAGAGATGGCGCTATACACAATAATGCTCATTAGTACCTATACTTTTGTCTTCTATTCAAGTCATTAGAGTTATATGAAAACATGAGATTATTTTAACTAGGTAGTTTGAAAGAAAGTTTGTACGGAACCCTCGGTGGGCGATTTTTATTTAACTAGGTATAGCTAATTATCATAATAAAAAAAAGGATTACCTGAAAAAAGGGCTGACTGAATTTGACATACTCTACAGACGGACATCACAAAACTATAAGGATCTTGATTTTGCCATTACGGCTACACAACTCAAAATCCCATATATATAAAAAACCCATGCACATGATGTGTATTCCATTCACATTTAATAGCGAATTGATGTTATTTCTTGCATCACATTAAGATCCAAAACTTGTTACATTAGAGTACCAACGTGTGTTATTACAAAATGAGTTTACCGCTTACGCTAGGGCTCTGTTAATTAGACTCCAGCGCTATTTCGGTCGGCTCTTCCGCAATCTCATATTTTACACATTATTTGATACTTATTTTAAACTTTGTGGCTTCAAAACTAAGACTACAGTTTGCTAACCACAAATATGATGGTGTACGAGTTAGAGAAAAATGACAGTCGATTTGTGCTGCAAAATGAAATTAATACCGCAATTTTATTAGGAGTATTATGTTTATCAACTTTTATTAATTTTGTATCCTTTATTAAAATTTAATCAGTGAAATATTCAAATCAAGTCAGAAACTTGAGGGAAGATGTGTTTTACTTATAAACTAGGTACTATTATTTTTTTATTTTTGTAAACCTTTAATGAAATACGCTTATTAAGAAGCTTATTACTGAGCTTATTTATGTAGTATGGATATTCTATTTGATGCTACGACGAATTCGTAAATAATTAACGCAGCTTAAAAGTATTACAGGTCACATTAAAATTATAATAAAAGTAAATTAAGGGTATTATCCAGCTCCAGTTATTAAATAATTTTGTTGGTTTATAATAATCACAAACAAGGAATTAGACCCTTATAATCCAACCCTTCAGACTGGAGTTGGTAGGACCCGCGCGTGATTGACGTTTCGGCGCCGGTTATCTCTGGGAGCAGTCGGGACGGCTCGTTACAGGCCCAGATTATGACCGCGACCCATAGACATACTCTACATTAGACTTCGATATTTTTAGTAAGTAAGAAAACAATTTATTATTGAGGTACATACACCTAAGATGGCCTATCGTTATTTTTTATAATTGTTTATGGTGCTAACGCATATTGGCACATAATTTACATAAATAACATAACTTATTTACAGAGTTTACGAAAGTATTAAAATTTTAATATTTTTTGAATAATTAGAATTTTTGTCAATCTTTCTTTAGTATGATATCTGAAAGTGCTTGGACTTGTTTTTTCCAGGTAACGCAGATTATAAGCCGAAAGGTGGGTCCTATTTCTGGTTCTTAAAAAGCACGAGTAAATTCTGACTATCCTTAGTTATAATTATCTAAATAGCTGTCAAATTTCATACTAATTATTTCTTATTCCGTGTGAACAACCAATTTTCTTTTATCATACTATACTATATTTTATTCCGATCGCCACTCGACTATCTGAACAACCAATAAGACCGCCTGTTGTTACCTTTTGTATCATAACTTTTTTCGTACAATATATTTTATTATTATTATTATACAGGAGGCTCCTATGTTGAACTGCGAAGATACCTATTCATAGTATGCTCGTGTAAAATTACCAGTCCTTGCGAAGATCTCTAGGGAAGACCTTTGTTTGGCAATTAGGTCAAGTCTTTTGGCTATATCGATAACGATTATTAGCAATTGTTGGGGATTTACTTACCTATATTAGTCAGTTTATTTTATGAAACGTTAAAATTGAGTCGCTGAACTATCATTAAATAAGACACAGCTTATTATGCACTTAAATAATGTAGCATTTATTTGATGACTCAAAGAAGTAAAATAATGTAATCAGTATAACGGTAAATAATTTAATAAACCTGTATTTGGCAAGCAAAAATTCTATTAGCTTTGATGTCTTTGTAAAATATGTCTATGTAATCCACTAGAACGGATTATTCACATCGAAGAAACGCCATTGGCTCAACTAGTAAGTAATCATGTTTGTTATTTAATGATGCATACGCCTTGTGTAGGGATCGTCGGTAGTTACGGATCCTGCATTCTAAAATTATATTAGTACGTACTTACGCTCAGTTATTGGTACTTAAATTAAATTCAATCTGTACATATAAATGCAAGTGTCCTGACTGATTGACTAACTGATTCATCAACACAACCGAATAACTACAAATACCGAATTGAATTTACACACAAGTTTGCATTTCCATATAACGAGTATGCCCTAAAGGCGTTAAAAAGACCGTTTGACTAAATATTAATGGTAGACATAACACGTTCGAGACAGCAGTCTTATCCACTATGTTTATGCTGACGGTACTAAACAAAAGCGCTATGAATTATAAGAGATTTCTCTGCTCGCAATCGGCTAAAGCGGCACGCAACGCGATCTACACAAACCACATATTCGTAATCCCTAACCGCGCATTGCGAAGGAGCAAAATATTCATAAGACTACATGTTCTTATTACGTGTGGATGAGCGCGTTAGGTCGTCGCGGTGCCGCATAATGTGCTACAATGTGTTCTAAGGTAACAACCTGGGCTTATGGCGCTACGGTAACCACTGATAAGGCACGCCTGAGGCTTTGTAAAGGCACACTCGTAGATTGTAATAAGGCCACGGTAACAGCGAGCCTATTTACTACCCTTTTCGTTGTTTACAAGAGGGCAAACAGTGTTTAGAGTACAGTGAATGGCAAATCACTGACGCTGTAAGACGCTTTGTTGACTCATACTGGGGTTTTCTTCATTTTTGTACCTAGTAATATAATAATCATCGTGCCATGCCCCTCGGCTAAATAAAATTGAAAAACGAATTTCGAGAAACGACCTAAAAATTAAATATTGGTGTTTGAATATCAACAAACATGTATTTACAATTTCGCAGAATTGAAATAGTACAAAGTGCTCAGTGTTAAATTATTAAAAATTATTCGTGCGACGCAGACTTCAAAAGCAGCCACATTTTTGTGATAAATTATATCAACTCTTAATTTCTAGTTTTAGTATTCGAGATGCGCGATTCATTATACTCGCAGAGTTGCAAGAGTGGAGAGCGGTGGAGTAAGAGGCAAGTTTTAATAATGTAGGGCGGTTGGCAAGGCTGCTGCCGTTTCCTTCCATTCTTCTCTCCCCTTTCCGGTTGGCGCAATTAAAACGGCGGGTTGTTCCGGCACTTAAAAAAACTTCTAAAGTATAGGCACAGACAATTTAAACTGTGTTTGTCCCCAGTATGTAGATTTATTTATAGCGTTCACTTGGCGCTTGCCTTGCCTTAATAGGTTTTTCTTGCGATCAAAGGTTTTATTTGTTCTTGTGGTGAGCAGAAGCAACGTTGTTATTCTATAACTAACGTCTTACGACCCACTTTTAATGAAAATTGCTTGGTAGCTAATATAGTTTTAAACACGCTTGACTTTTTTAAATGGATATATTTCATCGATTAAAAAAATTATATATGGTTATGTTTTTGACAGATTTATAACATTTATAATTTTACGATTAAAATAAGTTGAGTACCTTGAACTTTAACTAAGGTATACATGTATACTGTATTGGCAGGGTGCAAAGCGGGTGGAGGGGGTAGCTAAAACGATCACAGCGCTCACTACGGCCAAAATTGACATCTTAGTCGCTGACTTGCGCTGTCAAATCCATATTGCAGTAAACATTTTCATGTCGTTTTTGAGATAAATTTAATACGGGCCCAATAAAATTTGTTATGGCGAATTGTAATAACTCCAAGAAAAGTAGCGACTAAATTCTAGCTATTTCCAAGACCGTGGTGGAAACGAAACCACCGTTTAAGTGAATAGTTGCCGTAAGAAGAAAAGTGTCGTCCAATCTCTGAAGTTTTACTTAAAGTGCGTAATCATTTGATACAAGTATTGAATTGAATTTACGGTGAATTTATGGTGCAAATTTTATTGGAGGTAGAAAAGCCGACGTGGAAGCCAATCCCAGTTATGTTCGAAAATCATTTTATTTGTTTCCTCATCTGTGCTCCTGTTTACAAATCGAAACGGATTGACGAAAATGCGTAAATATCGAGGTTTCAATGGGAAGAAGGAGCACGAGAACAATATAAGCAGAAGCAGTCCATCCACTGAAGGCTTATCACATTTTAAATAAAATTCCTGAGAACTTATTTCATCGCATTCATGATTGTATTTATTTGATGTGATATCTGGTAAACCTCCAATATTTTCAAGTAAATGAAACAAGTTTTTGTAATGTATATTATAATTAAACGTTATAATAGCTAGTTTGTTTTTATTTTACAATAAACCCTGTACCCTGCAATGATATTTATAATACCTATAGTTAAGTAGCCTATGAAAATGACAGGATGGCAGTGAACTGATCAACTATTTCAAAAGCCAATGATTTATTTACACTAGGTATTGCACCTAGGTATAAATGGTGGAATAATGTCTTCAATTCAATCTGTAGAAAATGCCCAGCTAGCACCAATTTATTGCCTTTATTCATCGTCTCAGGTTGGAAAATGATTTCGTGAGCGATGGCACAAAACCCCGTTTTAGTCACCAGTTTGTTAATTTCTCACTGAAAACAACGATTTTAATGTTATTGGCGATAATGTTGTAACCACCATCGTCCAAAATTGTCTAATGTAGTAAAATAGTACAAGATTTCATTAATTTTTTAACAATGTTTACTTACTTCTCGCTTGGCAGCGGTTACAATATTGTCACTGTCACGTGGCGTTGTCGTCGCGCACGGTCCCAATAAACATATGTAGGTAGTACATTTGCAGTTATGTAGATATTCTCATAATTAAAATATTCTTTATAATTTCATCGAGCGGCGAGCATAATAAACTGCTTATTCGTAGCTTATTACGTCAAGAAGTTAACTTTGCTAAGTTTGCGAGAGCTTTTTGTTAGCATATTTGTTTTGACGTTATTTGTAAAAACATCTGCCGTAACGTCTCTGTAGAAGCAATATTTAGGAACTTATTTTATCTATTTTTAAGAATGTATAAACTGAAATATTAGATCATAAATATCATACACTAGGCTTTGGTATGGTAAATATGACACTAGTAAAAATAAGATAGAGGTTTTAACACTCAATCGTACAGAAAACATTTAAAAAATCATATTAATAATTTAATTTGCTCCCTACTTCTATTTTCAGGACTTTTTATTTTCTCTTAATAAATAATTATCAAAACCATATTACAAGTTGCTCCAAATAATCTTGTTCGTAACTAAAGCATGTCGGGCCAATACCGGCACCGGCAGTGGCTTGCGTCGGCTAGTAATTGAGTAAAATCATAGCGGAAATATGATCACTCCGTCAGCTACATCCTGCTCGGGGCTGTGATAATATTCCGTAAGTAAGTATTAGAATTCTATGAATGTCTTGTCTATGATGTGTAATTTAATGTTAACATACCTTATTTAGTAGAAGTACATTTATGTTTATCAATTCATACATTCATACATTCACTTAATAATAATGAAACATATTACATACTATACAATCACGCCTGTTTCCCAGAGGGGTAGGCAGAGATCACGGATTTCCATTTACTACTAATAGTAGCATGTTTTTGCTTTAAAATAATCATAAATTAGGATTCAATTAATATAAAAGATTTAATGTTTGGAAGTCTTTTGCTGCGGATGACACGGGTTGTCAAAGTCAAAAGGCAAAATAAATCCCTTAGGCCTTCTTTGTCACTTTCTCTCGAATAAACGACTTTAAATTAATTTAATGAGGCAAAATAATTTAAAATTTCATGGAAATATTGTCGCAAATCTGTCATTTTATAATATTTTACCATAATATTTATATTTTTATATTATTTTTATACACACAGACGAGGTGGGGGACTTTGTTTTTTAACCCCCGACGCAAAAACGACGGGGTGTTATAAGTTTGACGTGTCTGTCTGTCCGTCTGTCCGTCTGTCCGTCTCCCCGTCTCCGTCCGTCCGTCCGTCCGTCCGTCCGTCCGTCCGTCCGTCCGTCCGTCCGTCCGTCTGTATGTCTGTTTGTCTGTCTGTCCGTCTGTCGTCTGTCTGTCTGTCTGTCTGTATGTCTGTGTGTGTGTCTGTCTGTGGCATCGTAACTCCCGAACGGATGAACCGATTTAGATTTAGTTTTTTTGTCTGAAAGCTGAGTTAGTCGGGAGTGTTCTTAGCCATGTTTAATGAAAATCGGTCTACTGGGCAGTCGGAGGTTTTTCAAAATTTTAATTTTGTGGTTAGGTTATTATAAGGTTTAGTGATAGTGATTCATAAACCAAATACACCTTCTATTGACCCAGAACTATAAGATGGCTATACAGTATACAAGTATACCTACATAATATATAATATAATATCGACGGTTTATTGGATGCCACTAACAAGGTGCTGCGGTCGCGGTTGCTGTAGTTAGTACCTACCTGCAATCTTAATTATAACTAGGTACGTAGGAATATAGAGGAATGACTAGGCTTAAATAAATAGATAAAAATGTACCTATATTATATAGTTAAATTCTCGTATATACCTAAAAGTACATGTACATATATTTTATAGACACTAAACGTCAATACAGGTTGTTAAATTATAGAACAAATCAATATGTATTTTTTTCTACTCCAGCACTTAAATCTGTCAATTAGATTATTGTCAGCGGTATCCAAATTAAGTTAATTTGAGTAACGATGAGAAAGTCTATTTGTCTATAGGTTCATATGATGACTGCTAGCAGTAATCATATGAATATAGGAGTTCTGTTAATTTTTTTTTAAAAGCACAACTTCCATTTATCAGGTATGTTTTCATTTGCAGCAATAAGTAACTTTTAATAAATAATATAATATTTAGGTTCATAATTTAAATCAAGATGAAAAAATAAACTGAAATGCGTTTTTAATATGAGATATTGCAAAACAAAGGTAAAAATCATAAGTTTATCCAATAATTTTACATTCGATATTTAAATATTCTTGAACGCAACCATATTTTTCGTAATTGAAAACCGGCTTATTTTCTATTTCTCTTGTCTATGGTATGTTTGACATTTGTAAACTTTTGACGAAACTATTTGAACTACATATTTCGGTGTTGTGTAGTTTGTTTTAATTCGACGTTATTGTGCAAAAACTTAAGTGATTATGAGTGATTCTGGTGAACAATGTACTTCCGAAGAAATCAAGGCTATGGCGCTCAAAGTGACTGACAATTTGTTACCTGAAAAGTCACCAAAAATGTTATGATTGTTTTGACATGGAAATTGCAAAAAAATGTTTCAACTTTCTCTGAAACCGCGTTGTTGGCATATTTTGAAGAATTGTGCAACAAGTTCTCGCCATCAACATTGCGGACAGAATACCTAAGATCCGCACAAATGTTCCCATTCATGATATGAAGTACGTAAGTAACCCATTTTATTATTCTCGAATACGTATGTATTTGGCTGTCGTAGAAAAAGTATAGTATACAATCGTAACATTATGAAGGCTATAAAAGTCTCGTACCTTACTTAGGCCACTCGGCAAGCCTCGTGACCTAACCGCGGTACTCAACTTTTATAGCCTTCATAACGTTACCGTTATATAATATACTATAGTAATGAATGCAAGAAGGATGGTGTGCTTTACGTTAGAGAGAAATTCTCTTTTCTACGTATTTATTGTAATGTGTTGTCAACAATACTATTTAATTAAATATATTTATAAAAACAAATCAAATAATTTTATTCACGTTTCACATTTCAAGTAAGTATTATTCTATTATTTATGCCACATGTAAATGGACTACTGTATTTGAAGTAATTTGTATACGATTAAAATGATTGACGACTAATGATTAATAATTTACAATAAAACTATTTGGGATCAGCCTATACGGAGCGTGACGTCAGATTAATGTCATCGGCATGAAAAGTACGCTCCCTTAATATGTAGGTATATAAGTGCCCCCAAAGCTAAAATTTGTAAAACAACTATTGCAAATTTGTAAAACAACTATTGCAAATTTGTAAAACAACTGTTGCATCAGGCTTAGCTCTCGTAGTTAGTCCTGTCGTGTTCGATGTTCAGGGTTGGACTTAGTTTCGTTCAGATAATATATGTTCAGTTACAAGAAAACACGAGTAGGTATGAAGTCGGCTAACAAGACAACCCAGGCACTACGACCAGCCAGGCTTCTAGTTCAATTTCTCAACCTTAACAATCCCGCAGAGGTTTCTAGTTGCGCTGTGGTAGCTATACCTATCATCGCTGACGTGCATCATATACACAAGGGGATACATGCACTTTCACAAATCTTACATATATTTACCACACTAGTTTAGATTTTGATGTGTACAAATTTGTACATGCTGGATTAATTAGTTCTCTTTTTCGTGAGTCGTTAACAATTTTTAGGACCTTTTAAAAGGTACAATATTCCCCAGTATGATGTAATAAAAATAGACCCAATAACTATTTATATCGGTATCGATTAAAGTGTGAGATTTAAAAAAATGCTAGATTAAAAAAAACCTAAAAACCTCTTCCTTATTAATTAGGAGTGAAAAATAATTTAATAATGAAACATAATTTCTATTCTGGCGATTTTAAATCAAGTCAAATCCCCAATATAGGTTCTCGTAAATGTTACTCTGTACAAAGACATATATAATTATAACTCCGTATAGACAGATAAAGTCTAAGAAAAAAACGTACCTCAGTTCCATACAGAAAAAGGAACGGTGGCCTAGATGGCATTACACCTTTAGGGTACGCTCAGCTAGATGGCGCTAATATTAATATTTGACATTTTAACACATATCAAGCTAAGAATATGGGCCAAATTGTCAAAACTGAGGTTCAAGAGTTTTAAGCCTGTGTCAAGAGATGGCAGTGTATGCACTGTGATTACACATTTTACTTCGACAGTAACTCTCTATAATACTCGATCCTCTTTGCTCTGTATAAGTCACTAAGTAGGCACTGTTGCGTCCCGATCCCAAGACATTAACACATTAATGCTTCAGCGCGCATTTACGCGAGCTAGACATAAGCCGTCTAAGCCCACCGAGAGAATTGCGCGCGTAGTGTCATATTCATAAATAATAACTAGGATAATAGGCAGTAGTGCTGATACACGTTGCTGATTACGCAGGCGGAATTTAATGAGCTAGACTATGGGGTAAGTATTAGCACAGTATAATAAAGAGTACTATCGTACAGTATGGCCACTCCCGCTCCCCGCTGAAAGTGCCTCCGACCCCCTATCGGTTACCTCACAGTTACCGCCTGTCAAAAACGCGAACAGTCGACCTGTCATATGTCACTCATACAAGCATAGTACGCGTTCACCTACATGAGCTTAGACTGTGTGCTAGGAAAGCGCCTCTTTCATATATTTGATCGCCAGTGTCCGAGGTGTGGTATTAGGTTGCTCGGTGCTGCTGTTATCGTTGTCAAATTGCAGTTTTATTTCCTCGTATAAAACATTGTACAACGTTGATCGATAGCTTTATATGTAGAAAGGTCCGTAGATATCCCATCGTTACCGCAGCTAAGCCACAGCACAGTTGAATGTTTAAAATTTAGTTCATTATTTTTGTGCGCCATTTTTTTTTAAGTTGTGCACCCCACTTTTTGTAACATGGATATTTTTTACGCGATTCATACTCCAACTCGCAAGGTCTTTTGATCCTGATAGGAGAAAAAAAATGTCCCAACATTTCCATACATTTTTCAAACCTTCCATCCCGTTACCGCCACACAAAATTCAAAAAAATGGTAACGGAATGGAAAAAAACTTGAGACATTTTTTTATCATGTTAGGATTGAAAGAGCTCGCGATTCTGAGTGGAAACCACATAAACATTTCTCAATCAAAAAAAAAAGTGTGGTGGTCCTTGGATGTGACTTGTGAGTAGTTTGTTTTCCACATTAAAATTTTACTTCAGTCTAAAACTAAAGTGGGACCGGGCTGGTCATATCTGTCGCAAAGATGAAGATCGATGGGGCTAGCGAATAGTTTTGGCTATTTTGGAGATTTCGACTGAGAAGCCGAAATAACCCAGTTGAAAAAGACTGCAGTGCCAACCTGTTACAGAACGCCGCGGTTCTATATAAAACAGAATGGAAATCCAAGACAGATGCATATGTTCAGCAGTGAACGGGAATTAACAGATTTTTTCTGTTCCACGTTGTTTAACACGTATTACCTAAAGTTTTCTAAAAGTGAAGATAATCCGTTTCCATAGTTTTATTTCATGAATATTTAACTTTTTAACACCTAATATATAATTGTGTAATTTGTTCGTCTAGACTAGTTTTGTAAATACTTAATGCTCAAGCAAAAGTTGAATTAAGAATTTCGAAGTAAAAATTATGATAATACGCTCGGCTGTACATTGCTAAATTTAAAGAAGAGAACATAAATATATAGGTGAAAAAATTCTAAAGGAAATATCATTGTATATTAAGTTTTAATAATTATCATTGAACATTTCAAACAGATACCCTACTTATATTTCGTTACATAATGTTTTATTATTGAAAACCACATTATAAAAATGACTGGATAATAGTGATTAAAGTGCTCTTGAACAATAATTTTAGCATTGAGCACCTACGATATTACCCTATTTTATAGACTTCTGTTGTGTATTCTTCGGAAATTGTGTAAATAGAAAACCAGGGTGCCAACTGAACCAGCTAATCGTTTTCGCTAGCAAACAACACAACAATTAAGAGTGATAAAGATGGATGAGTTCGCTGCTCTACGGAGTAGTACGAACACTAGGCGTGTTGGCTAGGCGGGCAGGACAACCACACTGATATCGTACTGGATATCTCTCTGCACTACGGAAGCGGCCAGAGATTTCCATGCTATCCATTCCATAACCTACGCACGGATGCACCGCGCCCGCGACAAACGTCCCGCCCTTCGATTGCACCAAAACGTCTGAATCATTCGCGTGCGGCTGACGCTATTCACCACGCTGAAGTTCCGCTACGAGTGATTAATGTTCGCGCGTTCCCTCGACATTGTGTTTTTGTGATGCAAATAACTCGAGCCGTCGGAACAAGGAAAATTGAGTGGGAGGACCGAGCTCAGCCGCAGTTTCAATTGCTTCACCGCTGAATACTGATGAACCGTTTCGGTTAAAGGCATTACGTTTGTTGCACTGTTTAAACCTTTCGGCGAGTGATACGATTTTTTTTATCTGAATCGCAAATCGCGGCCGGCAGCGGTGCAGCGGAATTTATTGATTGACCGAGATATTGAACTGATTTAAACTGAAACTGTTTTTATTTAACCTTTGACTTCACAGGATTTGTTATCACAACTTAAACAATTTACTTATACATATAAGTCTACTTGTATTGTTTACAGTCTAAACAAAAACATTTCTTTGGTATTACACTTAGAGAATAAGGATTGTAAATAAGCACTTATAAAATTTCTTACCGTACATATATAGAGTGGGGCCTGTAACAAAGGCGAAGAATTGAACTGTAGGCTATTCTCCTTATACTGATCAACATTTGTTCAGTGACTTTTAAAAATTATGATGTCTTTAAATTTTTAATTTTTCATACAAAATAAATATTAGCTTCAATGTACGCCATTATTGTTGTCATTGACGTTGTCTGTCACACTTTAAACTTAACAGAATTCGCAATACATTACCTCTTAGAAAAAACTTTCAAGGGTGATAAAAATTAAAATACAAGTTATTTTTAAAAGTCGC
The DNA here is from genome assembly GCF_023078275.1 of Leguminivora glycinivorella. Taxonomy (NCBI): domain Eukaryota; kingdom Metazoa; phylum Arthropoda; class Insecta; order Lepidoptera; family Tortricidae; genus Leguminivora; species Leguminivora glycinivorella. The sequence continues at coordinate 12,278,316 of NC_062974.1, read as the reverse complement.
CGAACAAATGTTGATCAGTATAAGAAGAATAGCCTAGAGTTAAATTTTTCGCCTTTGTTACAGGCCCCACTCTGTATATGATATAACGAAATGACATAAGGTGTACTCGGGTAATTCCGAACGCCAAAAACCGTCGGTAAATTCCGAAATTCAAATGATAATCACCCTTGATTCCATAGCAATAAGGGTATCCCTCCCCTTTTCGGAATTTACCGACGGTTTTTGACGTTCGGAATTACCCGAGTATACCTTAATTCATAAGTGACATTTTTTTCAGAATATCTTTGGAATTTTGGATGGTAAGGATATTGAAAATGAAAATGAAATGAAAATGAAATATTTATTTTTCAAGTAGGCATATTACAATGCGCATATGAACGTCAAATAAAGCTACGCCGGCTCTAACCCTACGCCTCAGCCTCGAGAAGATTTCAGTCCCCCCTCAGTTGGGAGGGGGGTATCCACTATGGGACCGGCAAGAAACTCGGCGGGCAACTTCTTTTCAAAACATTACATCTTATAATTAACATGCATTAAATAACAACATACAATTTAACATGCAAAAGTATTCATCAAAGAATATGAACAGACTAGGTACTCTATGGAAATCAATTTCAATAAATTATATTATTGCTTAATAATACGTCGTTCTTCTTCAGAGAAAACATATCAAATTGTCATAGAAGAAAAAGATAATATGAATCTCAATATCATTAAATATGTAATTTACCTACACAACATAAAATATAAAATATTTGATGTGCTTTCTTATCTGAACTGTGTCCTCTATACATAATACAATTATTTTAATTGCTATTCGTTTTTTGTAGTTTCTGGTTCGGGCCATGCATGTTTGTCTGTCAAATAGTCCTCGACTCTGTAATAAGCCTTTAACATCAATGATTTTTTTAAGTAGTTCTTAAGAGCTGGGAGGGGTAATCTCAAAGCAGTGTCAGGTAACTTATTATAAAAATGAATGCATTGCCCAACAAATGACTTCTGTACTTTACGGACACGAAACTTCTTTATGGCAAGCTTATTTTTGTTTCTAGTGTTATAATTATGGATATCAGAATTCTTAGTGAAACAGTCTAAATTCTTAACAACATAAATTATACTATCATAAATGTATTGGGAAGCTACAGTTAAGATATTAATTTCTTTGAAGAGTTCTCTTACTGATTCACGTGTTCCTAAGTTGTAAATAGAACGAATGGCTCTCTTTTGTAATACAAAGATAGTCTGTATGTCAGCTGCTTTGCCCCAAACCAGAATACCGTATGACATTACACTGTGAAAATAACTATGATACACTAGGCGAGCTGTCTCAACATTAGTCAGTTGCCTGATTCTCCTAACGGCGTATGCGGCTGAACTTAATTTGCTTGCTAGTTTCTTTATATGAGGACTCCATTGTAGATTTTTGTCCAATGTTAAACCAAGAAACAGTGTTGTATCTACCATCTCTAAGCATTCATTATTCAAAAGTATTTTTGTATCGATTGGTTTAACATTCGGCAGAGAAAATCGAATACATTTGGTTTTCTTAGAATTAAGAAGTAAATTGTTGACAGTAAACCACTGCAGTACATCAGCTAACGTGCTATTAATTACATTGTAATCCGTAGATTTTCGGTCAACATTAAAAAGCAGTGATGTATCATCAGCAAAAAGTACTATTTCACAAAAGTTTTTCACTATACATGGCAAATCATTTATATAAACCAAAAACAGGAATGGACCTAAAATTGAGCCTTGTGGCACTCCTAATTGGACTACAGTCCCGCTAGAGCGAGTTTTGTTAACAACTACTGTTTGTGTTCTATTGCTAATGCTATTCTTATACTAGTACTAGTTAGTACCTTCGTAGGCTTGAAAAACGACATAATTATTATCTTTCTCATAACCCAGCCTACACAGCAGATTTTGAAAATAAGCTTCAATTCTTTTGAATTGCAGTTTTTTTTTCATTTATCAGTGTTTATTGTATTATTTTATATGTTGTTTATAAATAAAACCATTGTACAGTAATATTTGTAAACAAGTGCATTAAACAGAGGAGCGGTTTGTGAAGCGCGACTGGCATTCTAATTTACCGCGCGGCCATTTTAATCTTATGTACGGGGACGTGCGGTATCTCCCCCTGCATTTAAGCGGTGTTTATTGTATCACTTGGGGATGAACGTTTTAAAATGCAGGCTTTTTCTCATTAAGGGTAATCCGCGGTAAGAATTTTTGGGCTCTTATGAAATGGATATAATTATGTAATAAACCTACCTACCTACACGTTATAGGTATATGTACATATCTAAGCTTGTTTTATGTAAGTAGTTATAAAAATCATACTTTTAGACATTAAGGCGCTTTCGGAAAGTATCTATTTACAGTAAATAAATCTAGCTGCCAATCTGTAAGTTATTTAAAATAACGATGTCTTTTTGAGGTAGACTTAGACTAGTTTATTAAAAACTTCCAGCACATGCCTATAAAGTAAAAAAAAAAACTTTAAAGAGTCGTCTCCTTCCAATAAAGATTTTATCTTATGTATTTTCTCACAAAAATGAATTAAAAACAGTCCAAGTGAAGTATAATACAGAAAAGCTTTAAATAAATTAGTTCCCGAGGTCGATCATTATCCGATTTTTTACATTACACAACTTTTCTTAGAACTGAATGGTAACTATGCGAACTTCGGCATTTGGCGATTTTTCTATTGCAAACGCGAAAACAACTCGTTTCTTAAAACCTGTTCTTTGGTAACCCCTCGCAAGTAATTAAGAAGTTAAGAAACGCCAGCTCATTGGCATACTTTAGGCTTGTAATACGCAGTTAATCTCGGCACAAAAACTTGGCGCCTTCTGATGTCGTAATTCACGAGGGCCTCCGCCCTGTGCGAGCGACAAGGGTGAATTTCTTATGAGCTTGACGTATTCGTCACTAAAATCTACATATTTCAGACATACGTCTACTTTCCTATAAACACACCTTATTTTCTTACTTAGACTGAAAAACATCTTTGCTTGTACAGATTTTGTTGATTTAATAGCTCTACGCATTCCAATTAAAATTATCCATACTAATATTATAAATGTGAAAGTGTGTGTGTCTGTTTGTTTGTCCGTCTTTCACAGCAGCACGAGTGGCGGGCAAAAACTAGTACATAATAAAGGTGTAATCTCATACAAACAAATGTTGCGTTTTTTGTGATATAGTCGTTCACATCTACGCCTCCAGGCCATGGAGTCATTTCATTACGATTACTGCCGACTTAATGACATCAGGTGAACTCCACTTATTCCGACGGCGCGGCGCAGGGTAGGTATGCTGCGAATTTAAATAAATACGGGCATACACTGGTAAGTTATTCCTCTGCCAGACGAACTCGGAACGAGCGGTGTCGTACTCGTACAAAGAAACGGCGGTAATTCACCAGCTTAGCGCGATCCACTCTTATCTCTTTCGGTTCTCGAGCGACGACGCTCTTAAATCTTCTCGAGACTCGAATGGTAGGCGCTCACTCACGAACACTTACAAGCCTTTAATTTGAGACAAATTATTGCATTATTTAGCGGAGGGTATTCAGATTCGGATTAGAAGCCTGCTACGCACAATACCAACGGATTTATCGGCTTTCCTGTTTTATCTTGAATCAATTCGATGCTGAAGCAGGAAAATGTGTACCTACAATCAGACGCAAACTGAATTTGGAGATTCATCTATTAACAGACATAGTATTTAAGCAGTTTTATTTTTTCTAGTGTTTTAAAAATAGTTTTTATTTGTAGTTAAGCCTTCTATTCAAATTAAACGAATAATTGGTTTGCTCCCGAGCGCCAGTGTTGACTATTAGGGTGGGCCGTAAGGGTTGGCTTTGCTACTAACCTTAGTTATAAAAAGGGTCTGACCCGGCTAATATCCTTGTCATGTTGAGATGAAATTAGTTCAACCCTTGCAGCTGCGTCGCTTGAATCCTTGTTGTTTGTCCAAAATTTGATATGACAATGTAACATTTGCCTTTGTATATGCTAATATTAGTACTTGAACACGACACGCGGACATCACAGCAATACGTTAATAGAATAACAACCAAAGAGCTTGGAAGAAGGTTAGGGCACATAAGGTGAGTTCGCAGCTCTGTGATCTATGTAGTTACGAATTTACTTATAATTAGGCACAATATCCATACTAATATTATAAATGGGAAAGTGTGTGTCTGTTTGTTTGTCCGTCTTTCACGGCAAAACGGAGCGACGAATTGATGTGATTTTTTAAGTGGAGATATTTGAAGGGATGGAGAGTGCCATAGGCTACCTTCTGTCTCTTTCTAACGTATAAGGTTAACGGTTTATTTTGTAAAAAAATTAAATGTAATTTTAATTTAAAAAAGCGGCAACACATTACAAATTCCATCAAATACTGTCTTTGAAAGAGTGATGCCTACACGATTCATGTTTCATTTCCAACGACATACAGCTGAATCCACTTCAGTTGCTTGTTCATTTGTAACTGAGACTTCTTTTTCCTTCATGCAGTGAACCGTTCGTATCGCTGACTACCAATTCCAAATGATCCATCTTTTTCATTCCATCAATTTTATTTCAACGTAAAACATCAGTAGACTGTACACACTCTATAGTCACTTTTACATAAGTAATATCCTATAGTACAGGACTTTACGTAAATTTTCTGTAAGGTCAATACGGGTAAGTGTGTCATAAAGAAAAGTGTGACTGGCCTTCACATTTTACCTTTTTAGATTTACTCATTCTTACAGGTGTTCTTGCGAATGCATACTTACTATTCACAATTAGTGGCTAACGTATGAACTCTCAATAAACATTGATTATCGGCTTAAACAGGCCAAATGTGAAGGCTAGACACACTTCTACTTATGACACACTTACCCGTATTGACCTTACCAAAATATGTAACATTTATGTAAACCATTTCTAAAATGATATAATTATGTATAAACATGCACCTACTCATTCAAGGTATTTGATCGTTGAGCCATTTATGTTTGTTTTTATTGAACATAATAACAGTAATTTAGTAACAAAATTGTTCGTAATCAGCTGCATTAGTATAGTATGAATTTTCTGAGATGAACTTTTCGGTTTTGCCCTAATCTGTTAAACAAAGGCCTTTGTTTCTATTATTCGCGGCGGTTAGCTCCCGTTTCCACAGCACGTGCTTAAGTCTCAGTGTAGTTAAAAAGCAACTATCATGATAGCAATAAGGTTCAAATTTATTAAACAGTTTGCAGTGTGCAGGTAACTTTTTTTGAAGATGACAAAACGTGTTATCTCCGAAAGGGCTTTTTATGGATTTGAACCTTATTGCTATCATGATAGTTGCTTTTTAACTACACTGAGACTATAGCACGTGCCGTTTAAACGGGAGCTAACCGCCGCGAATAATAGAAACAAAGACCTTTGTTTAACAGATTAGGGCAAAAGCGAAAAGTTCATCTCAGAAAATTCATACTATACATATAAACTGTGTCGGTGTCACGCTAATTCTGTTATTTTATTTCATAGCTAATACGCAGCTACACTATGATGTGTCGAGTAGGTGTAAAATTAGATGATCGAAGTGGATCAATAATTAGAGTAGGTATTTAATCTTACCTACGCATATGTTTTTTAAAATATCGATACCCAGTCGTACTAAATCAAATTAATTGGCCACAAAAATACAAAATGCAATCAATTTTATGCCAAACTGTAGGTGTAGAATATGTATGGTTACAATTACAACTTTATTCAAAGACACATTTGCGCGTGGAATAGCAAATTGTAAAACAATCAGAACGATAACAACTTTGTTGTTATTCAGAAAAAAGTGACCTGCCCAGTGAATTATAGCTGGAACAGATGTTACGGCGAACAACAAAGATTAACGAGAGAGAACTTCCATAAAAAATGTAACAATAAACGCGGATGGCAATAAACTTCTATCCGTAACTTCCTCCATTAATATGAATAACTACAATAAGTATCGTTTTGCGATGTAAATAAAAATGCGACCTTTAAAAATGTTGCTGTAAGTTTACAATTAAATGTTTTATTGACTGAATAAAATTGACTAGGTATTTCGTTTGCTATTTAATTGGATAAATTTTACAATTATTTAATTATTCAAGGATAGCATATTTACGTACTTACATTACATATAGTATACCTACCTAAATTTTGGTATAAGTACTTAGAAATATTTATTTCTTTCAAGAGACAATACAAAATTAAATACATACCTTTCTAATTTAGGGACAAAGCTTTCTTAGAGAATATCTCTTAACACGGTGAGCCGTCAGCAATGTCAGCATAAACCTCTTCAAACTCTTTCCAGTGCTGTCTGTCCAAGGCAAGGATATAAATAGGTATGTATGTATGTAAGTCACCTTCCATCTGATTATTTGTCAATCTTTGTACATTTAAATAATAATATGAACAAATACAATCAGTAGGTAGACGAGTGTTACAGTAAGTATGTTCCCAATCTATAGGGGTAGCTGTCACACAAGAACTTGCCCAGTTTATTTTTCATTCCTGTCTGAACTTTAAGAACGGACAGCTTGAGAAGGTGTCAGCAAGTTAAATATTTTTAGTCGTAACTGCATCGGAGTTTAGAAAGAGAACCGAGATTTCGATTCAGATTTAAATTTATTCTATAGACATTAGAATGGAGATAACATATACAGAACCAAAAAATTAAACTGTAGATTTCGATTCAGATTTAAATTTATTCTATAGACATAGACAGACTCAACAGAATCCTAATGGAGGTCTGTGTCGCTGATGTTGGTCTGTGTAATATATTTAATTTTTTGTACCTACATGTGTGTATTTCAATCACCCCAAAGAAAATAATTATTCAAGTGCAACTTGAACGTAAAAGGTACCAGAGAGAAAATATTTTTTTTTACATGAACATATTTACATAGTTATATAAGAAACTAAGACCAAACGTAAAAAGCTAGCTAATGTCTAAGATAGGCCCTTGAGGTACTGGATACTAGCGACATTGCAATTCCGTTTCCTCGCTGTAATGCAATGCTGATACGTTGTGCGAGGAAGTCGCCAGCTCTTCGGTCACCAGTTACCTCAGCCAAATGCTTCGCGTTTTCTGTGAAAAACTGAAATAAAAAATATACACGTATTCCAAACTATAAAACGTAATGCAAATATTTTAGAATACTTATTAGCTAAATGGATAAAAAATGTACGTCAAAGTAATGTATTAACATTTCCTATGTTCTACACTAAGCAGCTAAGAATTGCCCGTAATTTACACACTGTATTTCTACTTCACTCGTTTTATCTAGAGAGAAAATGAAGCCCCTTATTAATTACCAAACAGTAGCCATTGTAACACATACGGGTGAATTGAATCGCAAAATCGAACAGCGAACCGCACTGCAAAATAAAATCACCGACGAAGCACTATGCCTGATGAATGTCCTCTTCTCATGATTAATGAAAGTCGGCTCAACGTTCGGCTGTGTTGTGATGCAAATCACTGAAGTCGATGACTGCCCTGCACACTACAAGCCAGTTCACTGATTTACGCGTTAGAGTGAACAAGCAAACCGGTTTGAGGGGTTGGTTGCTAATATATCAGGATACAATTATAAGTAAAGTAAGGCTTTATTGATCTATCTTCATTTAGATAGCCTTAATCTATGGCTAGTCCAAAATGTGTATTTAAATAGTGACCTCGAAGGTAATCCAATACTTAGTTCATAATTGCGCAATGACACACGCCCCGAGTCGAGTTAATAGACTTCTGGTGGAAACTGATGAGTGATGGTTTAAAACTTTTATTTAATACTGATATTTTACTCAAGTCCATTTCAAGATTGTGTACGAGTAATTACGATCAAACAAATATTCGCGAAGGCTTGCAAGCAGCTCATCAAAATACTAACTTTTTTATTATGTGTGTGTCCCTAATTATGTAATACCCTACAAGACATTACAGTGGGTACCTGGGACTCTCATGAACAGAAAACAGTAAGTTGCAGAATTAGGTTACCGATCTAGCGAACACATTGCTATCTGGGTGCCGTAGCCGAATGGCTTTTCTGCGACGCGAAACGAAAACGAAACGCTGCGAAAGGTAGTCTGGCTCTGTCGCGCCAATACCCAAGAGCGATAGAGATAGATATCTACGTGCGTTTCGTGAGCGTTTCTGCCATTCGGCTACGTACCTTGGAGAAGGAGGTCATTTATCTCTTCATCTTACTGTACATAAATACCCTAGTCTCTAAAAAGTCGTAGAAAAAAGTGTTTTTTCTACTCCCGTGTTGTTATTCGTCATTTACCGTGTCGTGCATAGATCGTTAAAACCCTACATAAAATATGCCCGCCCCCGGCCGGCGCCCCGCGCACCCACGCATACGATATAGCTCTTAAAGCATTGTTAGGTAGCAGGGATATAGCGGGCCGCGGGGCGCCGGCCGGGGCGGGCGGCGGCGCGGGGGAGTGCGAGCGACAGGGCGAGCGCAGGAACATCGCAGAGGACAAGCCAAAATACGTATAGGAAACAGTGCGAATGTCACGAAAGTTATTCTAGAAAACTATTCAAAAGTAAGTGCATGGTCGTAGAAAAAGTATTGTATGCAACGGTGTTTAACTGAGTCAAAAAATACTCGTTGCGTCTTAATAACAATTTTCGGCTTCGCCTCAAATTGTTACCCACGCCACTCGTCTTTTTTGACCTCCTTTAAACGCCTGTTGCATAAAATACTATTGATAAACAGTTTTTATTTGTCAAATAGTTTTAGCTATTTTGGAAGAGACGGTGTGTGGCACAGCCTATTCTAACAGGTCGGGATGACTGGGCGTTGCGTGGCGCGGCCGGCTGATGAAGCGTTTCACGGGTTAACCTCTGTTTACCTGCCACAGCCTGCACTGTCATCTAACGATGCCTATACAGTGACGCTCTAAAGGTGTGTTTATTGTTAAACCACTTTAAACTAATTAGGTGCAGTACGCAATTGTAAGAGTAATTATTTATTAATAGTTTATTTTGAATTATCTTATTGCTATTTATGATGAGCGTATTAAAGAATATCAATGGACTCGTACTAGATTCCCGCCATCTTAGATTGTTATAAAACACCGGGAATGCAGTGACGGTTGGCCAGTTCGAGTACAGACGAGTTGTAGTGAAGAAGTCTTGAAATATTTATTGTAAATTTGTTGTTATTGTGTTTGTAATTAACGAATAAAGTAAAAGTGTTACAAGTAATGGTTTTCATCATCAACCTGGCAATAATTATCTTCCTACACAATGTAGTTTGTTTTAAAGAAGATACGGTACGGTTACAATTAATGTTTTATTGTTGCATAAATAAGTTCTCAAGTCAAGTTGTCTATAATCGTTATAAGACGAACGCTGAAAATCGTTTTACGGGTTAACCTGTGTTTACCTGCCACGGTCTGCACTGTCATATAACGACGCCTAAGTGATTGTGTTTATTGTTAAAGGCAATTATAATCTTTATTTACATTAACATATTTACATAATTATACATATCGATACCTCTGGGTTCAATTGGCGTAAAGGACATTTTGGCGAAAATGAGTTATATATACAGTTTTGTTCAGAATTTCAAGCGCTATCGATCTGTGTAGAAAATCGTGTTAAAATTTCGATATCTCTTAAAAAGTTGCCTTTACGACCAAGATTTTCTACTATGGACTTCCAAAAATAGCTTTTCTGAAGGGGCGTAAATATCAAATCATTAATTTTAAATTATTATTTGTGTCGTAAAGGAAATCTACAAATAAAAATATAGTCGTAAGTCACCTTGACATATATTGTTGCCCTTTAAGCCCTTACTTTCTAAGGATCACTTTCTATAGTAGTGTGATGAAGTTGGGCGTAAAGGACAAGTTTTTCTGTTCTTCGTCCTTTACGGCCAGCACTAAAAATATTTTATCCGCAACTGTAATCGATATCTTTGGGTTCAATTGTCGTAAAGGACATATAATGCAGGTTTGCAAGAGAAAGATAAACCCACTTTTTTGTTTTTTTGACCTATATTTGTGACGTGTATAAGAAAAATATGCAGATTACGAGTATCTTTAACCTAGTGTAGCAACCGTAGTGATAAACTAAACGAGAAGATAGATGGTTGTAAAGGACACGTCAAAACCTTTACACCCATGATTTGATAGGGTCGTAAATGACGGTCTTAGATGATTTTTATACAAAGTCGGGGCGTAATTGTAACCGAAATGGTACAAATGTTGTTCCAAGTTTAAAATTAAAAACTGGAAAAATGTATCAAAACGTACTTAATATGGCATAGAATAGCTACATCAGTTTAATGCTGTGTATTATTTATCAAAGCTATCTTAGCAACAAAAAAGAACAAGTTACAAGACTAATATTTTATATCCAGTTTTGTAATAAAGAAACAATATTTGCTTAAAAACTATCTAATACTTTGGCAACAAATTCAAAGTTATTTTTTTAGTATTCGCCGCTGTCTGAATAGTCAGTAGGTTACGCATTTAGTCTTTAATTCTAGCAGGGAAACGCTTTCGTAGTATTATTATACTGCGGCGAGATGTAGGTAATAAAAAAAACACTATGGTAATCAGGGTACGTACCCAAATGCACAAACGCTCACGATAACATCTATTTCGTAGCTATATATCTTTATCGCTCTTGCGTATTGCACCAGACTGCATTTTTGTCCGCGTCTGGCGTCGACGATTGCCATTCAGCTACGCCGGCAGTAAACTTTAACAGTAGACTATACTAACATTTAGTGCGACAATAACAGGTGCGTTTCGCTAGCGAATGAGCGTTAGCGTTTGGTGACTTGGCTATGTACCCAGGTACTTAAAGCATTGACTATAATATTTCTAGGATTGAACTCATAATTAAGATTATTCTTATTTAACAGGTTTACGACTAAATAACAATCTTCTGTTTTAAAATTATCAAAAATATGAATCAACATAGTAGGTAGTCTTGACTACAGTTTGTATACGCGTCCTAACTTGCGTTTATAAATAAGTACTTAACTCTTAGTTATTCTTAAAACTTCTTTCTACTTTAGACTTAAAATTACTGTCGTATTAATATAGTCTACTATTCACAGTTGCTGATTAAAGTTTACGTGATTACCAATAGTGTTTTTATATTTACTTAAACTACGAATGCGTTTCCCTGCTAGAATTAAATACTGAATGCGTAACTTATTGAGACAGCCGAGCGGCGAGTAGGTACTAAAATAATAACTTTCCAAAATATTAGATAGTTTTTAAGCAAATGTTGTTTCTTTATTACAAATCTGGATATAAAATAGTCTTGTTATTTGTCTCTGTTAAATATTTAGATAAATATATACTGTAACACTAATGTGGCTATTCTATGCCATATTAACTACGTTTTGATACATTTTTCAAGTTTCTCAATTGTAAACTAAGCTAAAAACAGTTGCCATTTGTACCATTCCGGTTACATTTACGCCCCGAATTTGTATAAAAATCATCTAAGACCGTCATTTACGACCCTATCGACTCTAATTGTTCAAAAAAATCGTGGGTGTAAAGGACGTCCATAGCATTTTGACGTGTCCTTTACAACCATCTAACTTCTAAACCGTTTAGTTTATCACTACGGTTGCTACACTAGGTGAAGGATACTAAAAATCTACATATTTTTCTATATACGTCACAAATATAGGTCAAAAAACAAAAAAGATATAAACATTTTTCTAAAAAAAAAGTTGTTTTTTGCTTCTCCTGAAAACCTGCATTTTGTCCTTTACGCCAATTGAACCCAAAGGTATCGAATATAAGAAACTAAGACTAAACTTAAAAGCTAGCTAATGTCTAAAATAGGCCCTTGAGGCATTATACCAAGGATACTGGCGACATTTCCTCGCTGTATCGCAATGCTGATACGTTGTGTGAGGAAGTCGCCAGCTCTTCGGTCACCATTGTTAAATTAGTAAAACAGTCTGCAGTACCGTTTGTTTTAGAGAAAGCCGTCTACTGTCGTCACTAGAAAATCAGTAAAAAAAAAGCAGAATGGTATATTTTGTAACACAAGCGTCAAGCGCTGAAAATTCGAACCGGGAAGAGTAACTTTGTGTCTGATAATTAAACTGTTCATTATCTAACACACTTTGATGCTTCACAAGTTTAATGGTCTCATAGATAACCATTATGTGAATTGCGGTGGGGCAACAAAAGCGATGGACATGGAATAAAACTGTAAACAGCCGGGCTGCGGCCGCGAGCGCGAGCTGCGGTAATTAGAGTTACGGATTAGTGGCGGTCGCTGTCGGGCATGTTGATTTGAATAATACCTAAAATACATAATATATTGTCATTGTCTGTATGTTGTGTTAACTTTAAGGGAATATTCTTTAGTCCAAATACAATCAATTTCTCTAAGAATCTAACCTCTTAACTCTTACGGTTATCGAATTATTATAAAAAATAATTTAAGGACGTGTGTGGCATCCCTTACCACTTCCTAAAGTTATTTGTTTTGACATGTGCCGTCAAACACGTGAATCAATGACTTTAATGTTCTCTCACACTAATTAATCCATTTATTATGTATGGCAACGAAAAAATTTTTTTTCGAATTTAACAAAAAGCGATATACAGGGTGGTTCCTGATGATGAACCTAACTGCTTGTCGAAATTAACGGAAAACAAAATAACACGGTGTATATATAATATATTTCTTTAAATACATACATAACCACGACTGTATTCCAAACATTACATGCAACAGCTCGGGTTTAATTAAAATAAATAGTGATATCTATTGCAGTTTACCCATAGCCCACAGGTGATTCATACGACACGCATGGTTGGCATTAATAACCTGACTTCTGGCACCTTCTCTTGCGATCAGTGAGAGCGAACAAGATTTTATTACAATTATTTTTTTCTGGGTGCCCTGAAAACCAGTGCCGCGTGTGTTACAACGGTGTATGCTGAGTGGCATCCTATTAGGTGTACTAGTTATTAATTACTTGTTGTTTTTATCAGGTATATCTATGAAAATAAATATATATTTTCTTTCTTTCTTTCTACGAGATAAAATCCGTTATAAACATTTGAAATGGAATGGACCTTCAGGTACACAAATATTTGATTGAATCAGGTCTGCCAAGAGCTGTGACTAAGAGCAGATACAAGGCGAAGATGAAAGGGGTAAGAGCGATGATTCATCGCTGTTGAATCATACTGTGAGGTACAAATCCACTGCTTAAGTTCCATAGTTATCTAATCATAAAATTCTAGAAAATATATTTCAAGTGTCAAGTACATAGGTATTTCATGTGTGTGTTACTAACACTCGTACATATACGTCTAATATTCGTATCTGATGTGTGTACGTATTACCCTCAGCGGAAGAAATAATCAAAAATTCCTTTTCAATAATCCAAGTCAAGTTGCTAGGAAACCCCCGCAGCTTGAGAATTTTAGCGAAGAAATACTTTTTTGTGCTGAACAGATTTATGTAGTCTTTGATGTTGGTAACACGTTAAAAAAGTCTTTGATATATAAGTCATTGAACGACGAGTAATAAACAAGTGTTTACATGATGGTCTAATTCTCAACATGATAAAATTAGATAGTAATTGATATCATTCATAAGCCGAAATTAGAATTCGTCATCAAAACATCAATATTCGTTCTTTGTTAGTCGGATACACCGTTACGACTGACATTATTGTTTTCCTGTTAGGTTACTAATAGTGAGGTATGGAAGGGAAGGACATGCTGCGCCGACCCTGAATAAATGGGATATGGGCTCAAGCGAATGATGGTGAGGTTACTATGATATGGATACTATGGATGATATGGATACTATGATATGATATGGATATGGATATTATGGATACTATGTAAACCAGTAAACTCAGGAAAAAATAGACTTTATTCGCAATATCTGTGTTGTTACCTAAGTCATATATTTGTTAATTAATATAATTATGCAGATTCATTACGAGTACGAATAGGTAGGTACTATCTACAGTAATTTGAATTAACCACTCGGTAGTTTCATGCATGTGTGTGATAAAATAAGTGAAAGAATAATTTGGCTAGAATATTTACACATAAACACATTAGTTCAGGATTAATTTACGATTATAAATTTTTATTCCACGTACACTGTAGTTAAAAACAGTTTGCTCCATTTTATTAAGACTCACTCACAATTCTCACAAATATGTATTTTTGTTTACATTTTGTTATTGAGACATATTTACTTTGCGATACGCATCGTGTAAACAACGATAAAATCGATAGGTATCGCAGAATGATATAAAAGAAAAGCTCAACAGTTTTCAATATAAATATTTAAATGCCCCTTTGAATATTGTAAATAATGGCTTCCGAGTGTAACAATAGGGTTCCGTCCACCGACAGCCAGCATTGTCAGCGGCTGAAAGGCGGCCCTTCGCTGGAAAATGCCCTCTCAAATTCAACCTTTAACGAATGACAGCTTCTTCCTTTGAATATGAAGTAATTGAAATCTCATCTGTGACTTTTTGCCGCTTAATGGTATTGTCTGCCAGTCTGTGTTCATAAAAGCTTAGGTATAATTAAGTAGACAAAAGGAATTAGAGATAGGTGAGTTTGTACGAGGGCAGATCTGAAACTTGTTTGCTTTCTACGCCATTAGAATAAAATGATCCTATTATATGGGATATTTTAATACACATTTATATTCAAAATAAATTATGGTACTAGTGCGGATAGTTATTTATAATTATTTTTTTTACAAGATCTTGTATGGAGTTACTGATTTCTTAGAAAAAATAGCACTTTGTTCCGTATTTATAAGAATTTAGTACCAAATTTATGGCTAATAATATTATGTAGGATGCCCCCGTGATTGATCAATAATTGTTTCCTTCTAATATTTATAGTCATACTTGTTACGGAGAAATTTTGGCCAAAAGCTGCACTTTTGGATGGAAGCAAGCCGCTTTGCATGGTGATAGTAAACACGATTTTTTTTCCGAGGATATTGAAATTTCATCCCTTAGGAAGCCGAGCGTAGCGAGGTGTTTTATGAAAATGAAAAAATTATATATTTTTATTGTATCGTCCGATTTTGACAAAACGTATCTCAAATGAAAGGTATTGCTTTATGTAATTAAAAAAAAATTGAACCAAAAAATTATTATAAAAAAAGTAAGAAAAAAAATTAAAAAGTAAATTTACGTCTCGCACTGAATAACTTCAAGGAATGACAGACAAAATGTACAATGTCGATATATGAGTATTTTAAATCAAAGACAGATAAATTCATAGTTGAAAACTAAATACCGAATCGAAATCGGATTAGCATTTTTTAAGATATAAGTTGCCAAAGTTGGGAAAATTTGCTTTATATGGCCACTTTGAAATTCCTTTGCCAGAAAGTCAGAAATAATATATTTTTCTTACACAGAAAAGTACATATAGACTATACAACTCAAAATAAAATAAAAAATTCCGAGGATATCATAATTTCATCCCTTAGGACGATGAGCGTAGCGAGGTCTGTTACGAAAACCGAAAAAAAAATCCGATTTTGACAAAACATATTTCAATTGAAAGGTATTGCTTTATGTAACTTAAAAAAAATATTGAAAAAAATTGGAAAAAAACACACTGAATAACTGCAAAAAACGGTAGACCCGATGTATAATATCGATATATGAATTTTTAAATTAAATACAAATAGATTCATGATTATAAACTAAAAACCGAATCGAAATCGGATCAGTAGTTTTTAAGACACGAGTTGTCAAAGTTGGATTAGTTTGTTTATATGGTCGCTTATAAATTCCTTAGCTAGAAAGTCAGAAACATTATATTATTCTTACAGTTAGAAGTATGCATTGGTAATAGACATCATAATAAACATTTTTTTACGAGGATATAAAAATTTGATCTCTTAGAATGCCGAGCGTAGCGAGGTCTGTTACGAAAAACAAAAAAAAACAGTTTTTTTTATTGGATCGTCTTTCTAAGGGTTTCTAAGGGATGAAATTTTTATATCCTTGGAAATAATCGTTTATTATGATGTCTATTACCAATGCATACTTATAACTGTAAGAAAAATATAATGTTTCTGACTTTATAGCTAAGGAATTTATAAGCGACCATATAAACAAACTAAGCCAACTTTGACAACTCGTATCTTAAAAACTACTGATCCGAATTCGATTCGGTTTTCAGTTTATAATCAAGAATCTATTTGTCTCTAACGTTAAAAATTCATATATCGATATTATACATCGTGTCTACCGTTTTTTGCAGTTATTCAGTGTGATACGAAAATTTAAGTTTCTTTGAAATTAAAATCTTACATTTTCTTCCAATTTTTTTCAGTATTTTTTTTAATTACATAAAGCAATACCTTTCAATTGAAATATGTTTTGTCAAAATCGGACGACGTACAAAAAAAATAGATTTTTTTTTCGGTTTTCGTAACAGACCTCGCTACGCTCGTCGTCCTAAGGGATGAAATTATGATATCCTCGGAATTTTTTATTTTATTTTGAGTTGTTCTGTCACTATGTACTTTTCTGTGTAAGAAAATATATTATTTCTGACTTTCTGACAAAGGAATTTCATAGTGGCCATATAAAGCAAATTTTCCCAACTTTGGCAACTTGTATCTTAAAAAATGCTAATTCGATTTCGATTCGGTCTTTAGTTTTCAACTATGAATTTATCTGTCTTTGATTTAAAAAAACTCATATATCGACAGTGTACATTTTGTCTGTCATTCTTTGAAGTTATTCAGTGCGAGACGTAAATTTACTTTTTTTATTTCTTTTCTTACTTTTTTATAATATTTTTTTTTATTTTTTTTTTAAATTACATAAAGCAATACCTTTCATTTGAGATACGTTTTGTCAAAATCGGACGATAGAATAAAAATATAAATTTTTTTTCATTTTCATAAAACACCTCGCTACGCTCGGCTTCCTAAGGGATGAAATTTCGATATCCTCGGAAAAAATCGTTTACTAAGACGTCTACTATCACCATGCAAAGCGGCTTGCTTCCATCTAAAAGTGCAGCTTTTTTTTCATAGCTAGTATGACTATATCCATGCATGAATTAATAGACGTAAGGTGCTAATCATTTGAAGAAATTATCAAAAAACACCTAATTTTCGTGGTTTTATGACATGTCTCATTTGCGACCCCCACACTGCGCCACTATAATATTTACGCAATTAAGTGCAGTTATGTATACGTAAATCAAAAGTAAATAATTTCAATTAGCACAATTATAAACACGATAGGTAAATAGGTAACTCTCGCAATGAAAAATCATGTTAAATAACAGTACGAAAGTGTCTGAATGTAATAAATATTCGCGTTGGTTAGGCGTCGATGCGTTAAATGCAAATAAACATAAAAAATAAACTAATCTCTATCTACTCACAAGTCTACGCTACCTTAGTCAATAAACCTTCAAAACAGTATAAGTAATCAAAATACAAATCGCATGAATAGAGTCGAAGCAGTTAAACACTTTCAGATCGGCCCTCGTACAAACTATGGACTTTTCTTACAAGTCACAATGTGAATTGTATAATAAAAGAGGAAAATGTTAAGTAAGTACTTACATGCAATAGAAATATAAAAAATACGCGTTATTTCAAATCAATTTATCACAACTATCATAATTATATTGTATTAAGTATCCGATCCAAGCAAACTTGAGCAGTTTTATGTTATTTGCCTACCCCGTTTGGGAATACAGGCGTGAGTTTTACGTATGTAAGTATGTAGCTTTAAATGTAGAGGATCTTTTTAAAGTAACTTAAACCTAAGCCATGAAATTAAGTAGTGTGACGAAGAACGACGCACTATAACATAAATAGGTAAATCTTTTTTCACCACACCAACTGGTAAAGGCTTACTTTGCGATTCAAAAACAGATAGCAAAATTGCATTTTATCCACAAGAATGCAAAGTAATTTCATACTAATTTTAACTTGATGTCTTGAGCTGGCTGGTATAATTTACGTGTAAATGATGATTTTGAATCATAAATATTTATTAGATTGATAGATTTGATTTAGTTCGATGTTTTATAGTCAGTATTTTGTTTGTGTTGGTGTGGTGAAAAATTTTGTGTTTCACTCGGTGGCAAAGTTTGTTTAACCTTCGTGCCTTGAAACAACAACTTTGCCCCCTTGTAAAACAAATAACTATTACCTACTACCACAAAAAATAATTTGTGAAAGTTAATTGAAGTATTCAGTATGTGAACTACAATTGGAGAGCTAATTCACCATTATTCTCAAAAGGCCATTATACTCTTTATCGTCGGCAAAATACTTATTCAAAATGCAAAAAGCCGGTTAATAGAATATGGGACACGTTTAAGCGTTATCTCGAAATGTTTTGCATTCTCAAAGCTTCGCAGGCGGACAACAATACAGTCGCATGGCAAGTGCATCTGAGCCAGATAAAACTTTTAATGATTCGGCCCGTAAAGGATACGACGCTGCTTCATCACTACGCCGGCATTCTGCTACAATTCTAACTTTTCCATTGAGCTCAATCTACCTGTTAAGTATGTTGGATGGTCCTTGTAAAATGAGCAAATGGTTTAGTATTTTGTTGCAGAGATGGAAACAGCAATTTGTGAATGAGTATATTTTATCAAGACGATACATGCGAATCCAGCCCCTCTAGCACAACTTGCCTTGTGAGTCCGCATGCGAGTCTATACTTGAAGTCGCGCTTGATGTATGAACTCGCACGCGACAAGGCAAGTTGTGCTAAAAGGTCAAGAATTAATATTGATTATGAAATAATTCGACAATATACTTTTCAGTTTCTAAAGGCGCCATGCTGCGACAGCGCAGATTAAAAAAAAAATTGCGCGCTTAATCGCTACTTTTTTACCGAAGAACAGATCAAATTGTATACTTCTTATATTGTTTGGAAAACATAGGTACTATTATTTATATACACAGAACTAGATTTATTATAGTATAGGGGCCTAGCATGTCAGATTTTGTACTGAAGTTGTTACTTGCCTGTGATTTTAAATATGTCTCATAATTTTTGTGTTGTTGCAATTAAATATCACGTAACGATGCATTTTTTATGTTTTCGTTGACTTCAACTTACAAAAATTTACGCCCGAAAGCTGCAAGCTGCGATTAAAGACGGACAACTCAGTGGATTTTAATGAGTTCATTTGACACGTTATTAACTATTGGGTTGGTAAGAAAATAATGAGCGATCGATTGAATTCCACATAAAATTTTTGAGAGAGTTCTAGAATCTTCTATGGTCGAAAGTATATAAAGGGCGAGTCGCACAGTTTCTCGTCAGTCATTCACTAGCTGTCGCCGAGCTAATATAAGGAAGAAAATGGACAAATTAAAAGTGCATGTAAGGCATTGCTTATTATATGAATTTCAGTCTGGCCATTCAGCCGCCGAAGCAGTGCGTAATATATGTCAGCGTGTTGCTCCTGAAGTTGTGTCTGGGGCCACGGCGAAACGATGGTTCCAGCGGTTTCGTAGTGCCGACTTTTCATTATCAGATCAACCTAAGTCTGGTCGACCGGTGAAGATTGATGCAGCCAAATTAAAAACCTTAATTGAAGGAGATCCGAGGCTAACGAGTCGTACTCTTGCTACCGAGTTAGGCTGCTCTCATGTCACCATAGAAACACATTTACACGAGTTGGGAAAAAACTACAAATGCAGTGTTTGGATACCGCATGAACTTGATAGAGATCAACTAAACCGCCGTGCCGATATCTGCATACAACTTCTGTCTTTTCGCCGCACATTCAACTGGTTGGACCATCTTATCACTGGAGATGAAAAATGGGTCTTATATATAAATCACACACGCAAACGTCAGTGGCTAGCTCCAAATGAAAAAGGAATAGAGGCACCAAAAACAGAGCCTCACCCGAAAAAAGTTATGCTGTCCGTTTGGTGGGATATTAATGGTATTATTCACTGGGAACTCCTACCAAGTGGAATGACTGTTACCGCATCAGTATACTGTAATCAGCTTGAAAATTTAAACCAAAAAATCTGTCAGAATCGTCCACAGCATGCTAAAGTTTTTTCTTACACGACAATGCTCGCCCACACATTGCAAAAGTGACTCGGCTAAAGCTATTGGAGCTAGGTTGGAAAGTGATACCTCATCCACCGTACTCTCCAGACTTGGCACCTACGGATTACGCATTGTTCAGATCGCTAAGCAATGCCTTGAATGAAAAAAAGTTCGATGATCAAGCCCATCTGCGACAGTACATAGCTGAGGTTTTTGAATCTAAACCTAAGAACTTCTTCGCCGATGCTATTCATTCTTTACCAGAACGATGGAGACAAGTAGTAGATAACGAAGGCCGTTATATTTTTGATAAATGATTAAAATAATAAATTAAATAAAAATTACAATATTGGTTATGATTCGCTCATTACTTTCTTACCAACTCAATAGATACGCTTGCTTGATCTATAAAGATTGACATAATATAATATGCTAGAGAAACCGAGGCGGTGTATGGTATCTATTTCAGTTTATAATTTATATACCTATAGTAGTGTTACTACTTAAAAAAACAGATCAAAAAATATTTAATAAAATAATTTGATTTGTTCCCTACATCGTTAAATTTTCTGGTTAGGTTATATTGGAAAACATTGAAAACATTTAACATTTTTAGAAAAAAACACGGTTCCACCTATATCCTGTATTCTCTGAACTATAAACTTGTAACTTACGTAGAAAAACTGTAACTTACGTAAAGGCCGAGTGATTCAATTGAATCTACTCCGGGATAAAAGATTTTCCAAGTTAACGGAAAACAAACAATATCGGCTACCCCACCAAAAGAAAGTTTAAGGGAGTTTATATCAGTTCTATGTTCAAATAAAAAGAATGAACGATTTATCCTTACCTGTTAAATTGAAAAAGTTGGCGGGGCCACTGTGAGGGCAGATTTACGTGCAACGGGTGCTGAGTAATATCAAAAAAGTTTATCGCAAACGTTACGTACGGCGGCGACAGACGGGTTAGCGGGATTTTAATATTTTAACCCGTTGACGGTAATCCTGGCAGATAATTGAGTAATGGAGATTCCAGCTGAGTTAAAAAATAAAATAAAAATAAAATAATAGTCTTAGCTGTTAGTCCACCTACGTCAACAATAATACCTACAGATTTTCATCCCCTTTCTTTCATACCATTTTTGGGTGATTTCTTTTAAATCGATTCTTATCTCTTGTATTATTTATAAATACAATCATCATCATCCTTGCATTTTCCATGGCTCATGGAAGCCTGGGGTCCGCTTTGACAATTAATCCCAAGATTTTGCAAATACACTAGTTTTACGAAAGCGACAGGCAAACTATCAAATGACATAATTTCGCACATTTTTAACCGCCGCCTCAAATCTCTCAAAGAAGGAAGGTTCTCAATTCGTCTGTATGTTTTTTTTATGTTTGTTCCACGATATTTCCGTCGTTACTGGACCGATTTTGAAATTTTTTTTATTGAATGTACTTATATGCATACAAATTGGTCCCATTTTTCTCAAAAACCAGTTATGATGATGGGACCCTGGAGAAATCGAGAGAACTCCTCAAATCTGAAAGGCACACATATGATGATTTTTGTGGTTTTTAAGGAAAAGCATGCATTTACGTACGGAACAGTGACATTTGGTGCAGTGGAACTGCTGATGATGGTCAGAACGGAACTCCTCAAATCTTAACGCCACACTTATAGTGACTTTGGTATTTCTATAAGAACAGCATGCACTTACATCCAGAACAGTGATATTTGGTGCAGTGGAACTGCTGATGAAGATCAAAACGGAACTCCTTAATTCTGAACGGCACACTTATAGTGACTTTGGTATTTTTATAAGAATAGCATGCATTTAAGTTCAGAACAGTGACATTTATTTAGTTATGTTTGTTAAGAATATTGAGTTTTCAAGTCAAATTTTGTCAAGCTTCGATTTCTTATAATCGGATTCATGAGGAATTGAGGAAACTCCTCAAACGTCGTTTTCATAATAATAAAATATCTCATTAAATTAAACCAAGCATAAACTAGTTTAAGACTAGTTTATTTTATTCAGAAACCGAGGTTCGAGTGACATTATGAATTAAATAATACGCTTTTAATTTAGCAAAACAAAGGTTTTTCTCTCTTTAAGTCTAAACTTTAATTAGAAAAATATTAATCCCCTCAAAGCTTTCCGAGACACGGTTGTGCAGGAGCAACTTGTCTAAAAAAAAGAACGTATATACTATAATATTTCAATGGCACACACGTCTATCCTAACTTCTATTCCTAATGGTAAGTTGGGATATTACGCGCCCACTTCACTTTGCCGAATATGGGCTCAAACTAAAACTAAATTGTATGTTTTGATGTTGGTCTAAGTAAATAACACACTGGTTGCTGTACACGATGTGTAAACAGTTATAATACTGTTTAGGTTGGAATTTCCTTGTATTCCAGAATTCCACGAAATTTGCTATTACAGCAAAATTACCGTGGCTTGGGGTTACTTTGATTCCTGGGTTTACTTTGATGAAAACTTCACTTCTTGTTAAAACATAAATTTTACACTTTCTGAACGCATCCTTTGGGTTTTTTTATGGTTGGCAACATTGAACGCTACTGTCAGTTTGTGAGTGCTGATGGGATCAAGCACGTGGATCGATTGGAAAATAAATAAATATGTAAGTATTACTTTTGTGTACTTTTCATAGCCTGAATAACTTCTAATGTACAATGTTCTATTATAGTAAATAGATATATTTAATGAAATTCATTTAATCAGGCAAGTATTGGCCTATAACATCGATTCTTGTTACAAAAGATATTCATGGCAGCCACTTTGATTTTTCGGTTTTTCTGGCATAGGGTGTCATTTATCACAATATAAGGGTTTACTTTGATCACTGATCAATGACACCCCGCGAAATATGGTTTGTAGATTATTTTAGTATTTAATGTATTTTTCTTTATGATTTCGTAGTTGATTTTTGTTTTATTGTTTTAGAATAATGCCGCGAACATATAAAAAAAGATTGAGTTCCCGAAATTATCGGAACTACTCAGAAACGGTTTTAAATCGGGCTATCAGTAAAGTTGTCGAAGGCCAACTATCGATTCGCCAAGCATCAGAAAATTATGGTGTGCCATATGGTACATTATTTAATAAATACCATGGAAAATATGGAAAAAAACCTGGGGCTCAACCTAAAGTTGATTTTTCCTGCACTGTCCTTCTTTCTCTTTGTCAAAGTAACCCCAAATGCACGAAAATCCTTATAAAACCTAAACCTGTGAATGGATTTTTTTTGTATGTTTTAGAGTTTTAGTCCCTATAGGGGTTTCTATCGAAATCCATAAAAAAGGGGGGGTATCAAAGTAACCCCAAATAAGGTTTAAAGTTGATCACTTCTTTAAATTTTTTTTGCAAGATATACATTTGTTATAAAAACAGTATGATTAATGAAATCGGTAGACGAGCAAAAACCGACATTGTGATTTTTAATTTTTTTTAATTCGATAGTCACGGAAATAAGTACAAATTAATTTTGAAATTGATCAAAGTAACCCCAAACCACAGTACCATTTAGTAGAAGTAAAATTAAATAATCATCTTTAATTCTAAAACATATTCATAGCAAGAGACATATGAGACATATCCCATAAACGCAGTTTTTTTGCGCAACGTTTAATAATTGCAATATCTACACGAAGAACATACTGGCAGCATCAGCGTTTTAGGCACTATGCCAAAAGTACTAGCAATTATTTTTATTTTATGATTATTTACAACAGGGACATCGCAGACAAAAAGTTAGGAAAAGCACAATGTTTATCAAGTTTCTGTGTCACTAATGAATCCCATAATATTCTATGAAACAGAGTCGCACCATAAGGGTTCCTTTTGTAGGTGCCTTTTTGGTACGGAGCCCTAAAAACATAAATATGTTGTAGACTATGTTCAATCATGTTTTTAACATTTTCACGAGCATGTCTCATGTTTTTGTATAATTTTATTGTCAATAGGTAGCCACTTTATTTATTTACCAAACAAAAATTTGCCCTACATTAAGTATCGAAACCTGTCAAAATGCAGTTCTTGCAATTTAAGATAGGTAGTTTGAATAACAATGTAATAAATGTAATAATATAAAATATTATGCACGATCAACCTCTTTTTAGATTTTATAAACGCTTACACAGTAGTAACACATATTACCAAGTG
The DNA here is from genome assembly GCF_023078275.1 of Leguminivora glycinivorella. NCBI lineage: Eukaryota > Metazoa > Arthropoda > Insecta > Lepidoptera > Tortricidae > Leguminivora > Leguminivora glycinivorella. The sequence continues at coordinate 12,254,023 of NC_062974.1, read as the reverse complement.
TAATTTATTTATTTTTAATACCTATTGAAAATGAAAAAATGAAAATGAAAATGAAAATAGTTTATTCATACAGTGAAACTTATGATTAGACATATGTTACAGTATTACTTATAGTTAAACACTGCTAAATACTTATTTAAAATGTAGATGTTGCCTGTAACACCTGCACAAGGCTATGCCTGAATCGCAGGATGTCACTTTTCCTGAGTTGCCAATTAAAATGATTATGCGCTAAAGAAAACTAAATTAACTTAGTTATGTAAATTAACTTACTTAATGCAAGCAATACTAAGTCTACTACAGAGACAGTAAGTATACTACTATTATGTACAATTGTACATATCCTCATGATTTTAGTTTGTTTACATTAAATTGTGTTTTAAACTAGGACATTATCACTTTGCTCGAGATACAGGATTCTTTTCCTAGTTCAGGCGCACGTAACACTACACGTAATATAAGTAAACACATAAATGTAACATTAGCAATAAAATATTCTTAAATTAATTAAATTAAATTGCGGTTATTATTTCAATAAATATTGTACCGGTAAGTACCACACAAACATGCATAATGCAAGTGATAAAGCTTTGTGCTAGTAAATAGTAAACTCACATTCAATGATTTAAATACTCCATATTTCGTTTGTTTTTCAATACGAAATAACCTTCAGTAAGAGAATATTCGAGTAAATTTAAGCCGAAGTGAATTGCACATGAGGATGCTACACAAATGTTTGTACAAGACTGCCGCTGCGGCTACGCCGGTTGCTCCGGGTCTACGAAGCCCGTAGCAGCTACGCGACGTGTTCGAACCATTGGGCTAGAAATATCGACTCAATTAGATGGAAGGCATACGCTTTAGCGGTGACAAGAATTGCTTGGCCAGTGGGTGCCTGATTTGTGTAATGGGACGGTCAAAGTGATTATGTAATAAGCAAGTTACGCATACGAGGAGGAAGGGATATTTGTGGCAGCGGGACCGATCACTCGATTATTATTAAATGTACCTAAGCATTTATATTAATTTATTTGTTTAAGGTGTGTGATTTCTGTGATATTTTCTCAGAATATTAATAAAAATAGTCACGAGAACGTAATTGCAAATTGGTTCTAATCCCGTACCTACCTAAAACTATGTTTTTAAAACTAACCTCCAACGTTACCTTAAGTAATTATGTCAAATAAGTAACGGATAATGTTAGCACAATACTAGACAGGTACTCCATAGAAACGGTCTCCACCTCTTTATCCAAAATTGCAGGAAGCACGAGGTCACCGAAGGACGTTATCACCGTTATCCCTTTCCAGTCACCTGGCGTTTATAAGATTGATTGCAGTTTTGGTAGTTACATTGGTGAAACGTTGAGTTACATTGGAGAAACGAAACGTACCATAGCGGAAAGGGTCAAGGAGCATATCGCAGCTGTCAAAAATCGCCAGCTGAACAAGTCTGTCGTTGCTGAGAATTTGTTGGAGTCAAGGTCAAACCATTGGATTGAGTTTCTCAACCCTAAAATCTACTCTGTAGATCGTGGGTATTGCAGTAGAAAAATACGTGAAGCCATTAAAATTACGAAACAGAAAAATATCTATCGAGACGAAGCTTTTATTATTTCATCTACATGGAACCCAGTCATTAGTAAATTTCTAAAAAAAAAAAACAAATATGGAAGGTTGCAAAGTACCAATTTGTAAAAATCAGTTTTGGGTCACGAGAACGGCTGGACCAACTTCATTTTTTTTTTGTGTTTATTCACAGGTTTCCTATATTGGGACCGTGCGCGAGGACACGCCACGTGACAGGTGACCATTATGGACAATATTGTCGCCGCTCTCAAGCGAGAAGTAAGTAAACATTGTGAAAAAATTAATGAAATCTTGTGTTATTTTACTATATTAGACTATTTTGGACGATGGTGGTTACAACATTATCGCCAATAACATTAAAATTGTTGTTTTCAGTGAGAAATTAACAAACTGGTGACTAAAACGGGGTTTCGTGTCATCGCTCACGAAATCATTTTCCAACCTAAGACGATGAATAAAGACAAGAAATTGGTGCTAGCTGGGCATTTTCTAGAGATTGAAGACTTTTTTCCACACACGTGCAATAAAGTATTAATAAATCATTGGCTTTTGAAATTGTTGATCAGTTCACTGCTATCCTGTCATTTTCATACGCTAACTATAGGTATTATAAATATCATTTACAGGGTACAGGGTTTATTGTAAAATAAAAACAGACTAGCTATTATAACTTTTAATTAGGTATAGTATACATTACAAAAACTTGTTTCATTTACTTGAAAATATTGGAGGTTTAGCAGATATCACATCAAATATGTAATCATTAATGCGATGAAATAAGTTTTCAGGAATTTTATTTAAAATGTGATAAGCCTTCAGCGGATGGACTACTTCTGCTTTTATTGTTCTCGTGCTCCTTTGTCCGATTGAAACCTCGATATTTACGCATTTTCGTCAATCCGTTTCGATTTGTACACAGGACCACACTTAAGGAAACAAATAAAATTATTTTGGAACATAACTGGGATTGGCTTCCACGTCGGCTTTTATAACTCCAATAAAATTTGCACTATAAATACACCGTAAATTCAATTCAATACTTGTATCAAAAGATTACGCACTTTTAAGTAAAACTTCAGAGGTTGGACGACACTTTTCTTCTTACGGCAACTATTCACTTAAACGGTGGTTTCCTTTCCACCACGGTCTTGGAAATAGCTAAATTTAGTCGATATTTTTGCTTGAAGTTATTACAATTCACCATAACAAATTTTACTAGGCCCATATTAAATTAATCTCAAAAACGATATGAAAATGTTTACTGCAATATGGTTTTGATAGCGTAAGTCAGCGACTAAGATGTTAATTTTGGCCGTAGTGAGCGCTGTGATCGTTTTAGCTACCCCCTTCACCCGCTTTGCACCCTGCCAATACCATAGACTAAGCAAGCGCATCTAATAAGCGAGCCCGAACTCAGTCAAAACAAGTAAGTAGTCCATCCCTACTCACAGCTTTTGGGTGTCAATTTTTGTAGGTGGAAGACAACGAAAACATAAAAAAATACCTCGTTACGTTAAAAATTACAACAACACATAAACTATGCACACTCAAGGGTATATTTCACACATATTTCCTATCACAGGTAAGTATCAATTTCAATCAAATCAAATAGGTCAAATATATTTCGTTTATCTAAATATGTAGTACATAGTTCTATGCGATTTTTATTGTTCATTGAGTTTTAAAATAGTAAACGATAGTAAAGTAATTGCACTAGCCTTAAGAACCAGGAATATTACATTCAGAATTGTATGCACCTGTCTACATTTTAAAGTTAAATTAATACTGAGAGGATGGGACAGGAGGCGATTTCAAATAGGTAAGATGGTAAAGCCAGAATTAAACTAGATTTGGTGCAATTCAGTAGAGTTATGTTAGCTCTTATCTTGCATCCGGACCAAATAGAGACGCGTCGCATCGAACACTTATCAATGTCGTTTTACGGTCGCCTAAGTTGGACGCAGGGTTGCCAAAACATTTCGAATAGTGTGATTTATTCGTGTGATATTGCATACAAATATGTTACTTCACAAGCGAGCCATGTTATACTTTAACCAATGATGTATTTGTTTGATTTTATCTAAATAATAACATTAAAAGTTGAGAATGAAATAGTGATTAAGGATTAAAAATATAACTTTTAAAACTGCGACTGTCACTGGTCTTCCATGAAAATATTTTTTGATATTACCTACAGTAAATCTAAGCAAACTTTTAAAGATTGAAATAATAAATAACAATATAAAATTCAATTCCCGATTATGATCTAACTTCATAGATTTATATCGATCGTACATTTTCAGTCTATAAAATGTAATACGAGTACAGATATAGTTACTTCGTAAACAAAATATGGAGCAGCGAAAAATATTTTCGGTTTGTTCCATTCTAACATTTTTTTCCTCAAAATTGTAACTGTTTTTGTGCGTACCGTAAAATGTGTTTACTCGTAATTTGCCAGAGCCATCCCTAGCGCAGCATAGTAGTTGGACGCAGGCCCTCGCGCATTTGTTCTGCGCCCAAACTTAAGTGGAAGAATTTGCGGCACCACTCGAACAATGGACACTGTTGGACCAAAATTTACGGTTTCATTTATGCCACGTAGCTTGAAAACTGACTTATGTACAGCGACAACTCTTTTGGCATGCGCTGTGCTTTTCATTGGTTACTGGTGGTTGGTACCTCTGAATAATAATTCGTGCATTGAAAAGAAAAACACAATATCCTGTGTGGAAAATATAGTTTGAAATACTTTTTTTTTTGCCTAAATAACCGTAGTTGGCCCTTCTCATCTCTAACTGTATTTATTATTTAGTAACCTACAATAACTTAAACCTTTTCAGGTCATACTGAGCAACTTTTTGGGTCCAAACCCGAAATCACAAATCACATTTACTCTCCTATACAGAATGTCAGCCGATATGACAATATTTTTTTACGAATGCGGGGTCGGTAATCTATTACATAAGTTGCTCAGAATGTCTGATAAGTCATAATATATTAGATATGTACCTATGTATTCCCTCCGTAAATTATTTCAAGTGATTAGGTAATCATATTGTATTATGTAGATCATTGATATAAAAGTTTTCTAAGGATCGAGTAAAAACGTGCAATTAAAAATATGAAATGAAATGAATTAAATGAAATGAATTAAAGTAATGAATGTATAAGTAGTGAATGTAAGTAATTTAAAATGTTTGTTATTTTATGGCAATCTTTCATTGTTTTAAAGGGCATTTACGTTAGCCACTATTAGAATGGCACCGACAAAGGCCTTTTATAGCTAGTAATAAAATGTTTTGCAAAACAATGTTGTTTATCGATTTAAAATCAGGCTATCCTCCAGTCAGTTAGGTACGTAACTTTCGCTAGAATGAAACCCTTTTGGGTTGTAAAAGCAGAACTGACTAATCTTTACACCTGTCTATGTCAAATACATGCGAACATGGAGTTGTTAGAATCCGCATTAAAAATAAAAATTATCATCAATAAAAGCAGTACCTACTAGTCACATTACGAAAAGTTTGTGTTGTGAGGTCATTACTGTAACATGCAACGAAAATGTTTGAACTGCAAAAATAAAATTATGGACTATAAAGAATTTGACAACACAGAAACTATGGGTTATTGGACACATTGCGATGGACAGCTTGGGAGTGTAGCCGACGTGAGATGTTTGTGTCAAGCTCAGGACTCGGAGAACGAGAGCGACTGAGACAAGGATTTTGTGGCGTAGAAGGACCAGGCAGGGGCGAAGTGGGAATCCCACTTGCTGGTGCTAATACTTGTGCTCATTACGAAGCCTTCCTTTTTTTTTTCTTTTATAATATGCTCTGAAATTCTGTCTATTCCTTTTTCTTCGTCTTTCACGAGGCTGCATGCTGCTTAGAGGTAAAATCTTACCTTGGGCTTTTTAACGATGATACCGATCCCTTTCTTTTCTTCGCAAATCTGCTGTTTTCTCGGGATCACTCATAATTCTCCTTTTTCGTTTCCGCTCAGCAAGTTTCTTCTTTTCAAGGACCTCCTCTCTAGATTGTTTCTTTTATTGGTTAGCCATTCTAAAAATGAATTATTTTCTATTACAAAAAGTGAAATTATAGTTTATTTTAAAGTTTTTCGTTGTTACTGGTATTTAATCAACTTAGTCAATTATTATTGTAAACTAAAAGTATGACAGCAAATAAATAAAATACTTCGTTTTAGCTTGGTTTTAGCTGAGGATACTCGTAAGTATCAATTTTGGTGGCATTAAGCAATTTTGGTGGCTTTCCAATTACCACCAAAACCACCAAAATTGATGCACCAAAATTAGAACCATTGCATAATAAAAATTTTAAAAATAAACTATTTCATTCACGTCACTTTCAAGTTTATTACTTTTTAAAGAAACCATAAACATGCTTTAAAAACAGTTCACGTAAACATAACTACTTGTTTGTCATTAGTTAGATATACCACCAAAATTGCATGAAAAAATATTTTAATACACCAAAATTAGGTACTTACGTGTTTGCTGGTCAGATCCAGTGACGTACGACACGTACGTCATAGTTCAGGGCTAGAACAGAACTAAACTAACAGGCTACTACACGTTTCTAAGCCTTGTTGCATTTCGTTCGACCATAAAGTCATTTTCAATATTTACCACCAAAATTTACAAATTTACCCGGACAACTATTAATGCTTAGTTTAAAGTATCCAATTATGGACAATTCCTTACTATTATTTTATTATGACATACGTACACTAATAACGAGGAATAATTTGTGGTGTTTGAGTTAAATCAATGGATGTTATTGATGTACCATACAAATTAGTCAAAGGCCTTTTATAGCTAGTAATAAAATGTTTTGCAAAACAATGTTGTTTATCGGCTTAACACGAACTGCCGCGATCTCCGGAGCAAATAAATTTTCTAGGGAGATCGTGATACTGAATAAAATATTGCCCTACTTATGTTCAATATAAGAGAACAAACATCCGCCCTTTTTATGACCCGTGAGAATTAAAATGTTATTTAAGCTCTGGTAAAATTGCAGTAAGCGCTCGCGCCTTCCAATTCGGAGCTAGCGGGATCAAAATCTGACTTTTGACTTTTTCAGAATTTATGTGCAAAATGTCCTTTGATAATAGTGGCATTTCGTCCTAGAAGAACATCATAATAATACCGGACTGATCTTATAACAGCCTTAGTTGACCCTCTGGGTTTCAAGGCCGCAGCAAAGCTAAAGCAACAGTGAAATTGCAGGTTGTATCTTCTCTTTAAATTTGGCACAAAAAAAATAAAGAAAATGAACTTATTTGTTTACTTACTTGTGTCGTGTTTCAACAATATTACAATATCAAATTACTCGTTGGGTGCAAAATCGTGCACAGGCCGAAAATATTTAATTGATACAGTAGCGGAAAAAAATTGTTATACTAGTTATATATCGAAAAGAATTAGTCAAAAATTCTTAAAATTAGACTTTTATATCAATAAAACAAGTATTGGATCATCATTACAAATATGTGTTTGAATACTTACGAGTCGTAGGTCTGCACGTGGCCCGCGGGCAGCCACGAGAGCCTGATGCGGATTAGAGACTTTACACACACCGATCGTGTATGTTACTAATATTGAACTTCTTACTATAAAAACACAAAATCTGCCGTGTTAAGCCAAACTCACGTATCTTGAGATACAGTAGTTTGGGTTAACCGGGTTTATTCGATTCTAAATAGTGCCTTTGTATATATGCATTTAAAAAAAAATTTCCCTTTAAACTTCGCAAATAATCAATGTGCCAAACTCCTGTAACCCCGTTTTTTCACTAACGATTTATGCACATTCCTGCGTGCGTAGCCGAATGGCATTTCTCCGACGCCAATAGAAAACGAAACGCCGCGCCAGTTAGTCTGGCTCTGTCGCGCCAATACGCACGAGCGATAGAGATAGATATCTACTAGCGTTTCGTTTCGTGAGCGTTTGTGCCATTCGGCTACGCACCCTGTATACATTACTGCAATTAAGCTTAAAACGCACGGCACATTTTGAGTTTCGCCAATTTGCGGTACTCTTCGATACGTGAGTTTGGCGTAAACGTGTTAGTATGAACCTGACGCGAGCACAGGTTAGCGCGAGTCCTGATTTATGCCAAATTGAGGTATCTTTTAGTACTTACAGGACTTCGGCGTTGTCGAACTACTAAGTAATCAGTCAGTTCCTTGCTTCCGCACGGTTAATTGCGCGCACCCGTATGTTTGATCGTTTCGTGTTGTTTTGTGTAATTATGGTAAAAGACAATGAGTACCTATCTAACAAAAAAATATTTTTGTTACAATGATAACTAATTAATAAGGTGAAAAGTTTAGTAGAACAATAATTTAAAAGATATTTAATTTAGATTTACGTACACATTATATGACGAAGAATGTTGCTAGATTTGTTTTACAAAGAAAAGATGTTTATTTAAATTTACGATACACATTGTGTACGAATAATTATGTATGTTTCTATGTTTGACATATTACCTGCCTAAAGCAAGCTGAAAAATGTATGTAAAGAGAAGAAAAAGCTTAGAAGATTTAAAAAAGGTAAAAATATTCAAAGTAGGTAAGATTTTTTTATAGCTTTCAATGTTAATGATTGCTACTTTAATAAATCACATACCCTGCCTATTCCCGCATCAAGATACTGGAGAACGGCATAACCATAGCACTGCCAACAGAGTAAAAGCAGAAACCAATTTCACGTATTTATAGATACAACATTTTGCGTAACTCAAAATGTATGATATTTTAGACAGGCAATATTTTAAATAAATTATGATTATGATTCATTACTATGAATGCAGTATTCCAAAAATTCCAAAAACCCGCATGTTTATTAGTTTATTCATTATGTTTCCATATTTTAAAAAGCAAAAATATCGGAGCATTACTTTATGAAATATGTAATTTTTTTTTGTTTATAACTTTAACGTCGTTTTTCTCAAAATGACGATTTCAAAGATACGTGAGCTTGGCTTAACACGGCAGAAATAGCGATTCCTACTAACAATATATGCAATAGATGGATGGATTTATCAATCTCAATAGTCGTTGGTATGAAAATTACACCATATCATTATTTTACTATTTGAGGACCACAGGGCTACCCTGCATAACTGGGGCATACGAATAGGCTACTTGACCCTTTTTTAAAGTCTATTTTCTATTATTTATGACTGTCCAATGAACCGAAAAAAAAATACTACCATATTTTATTACGACTTGAAAACCACAAAAAACATTTATAAAGTTTACTTTAACTTAATTAGGCAAAAACATCATTAGCCATGTTAATCTATAGATTGTCTGCGCATGACGTAAATCGAATTGAACTCAAAATTTTCTGACATTTAAGTTATGAGGCATAAAGTTCATCATGTCAGTGATTGACTCGACATTAAGTTAAGTTAGGTTCTATGATGTCTCTACACGTCTGGAAGCGTTTTCGGTGGCCAAAGTAAAAAAAAAAATACACACATTTTTAATCGAAAATACGTAGCCACCATACACTTTTAATACCCAAAATCTATAAAAATGGTTTCTTATGTCAAATACTACAGGAAACAATCATTTCTTGTGCCAAATTCGATAAGAGTCTAGTAGCTTATTGTTTTAAAAATGAACCTTAAGTTGCCCAAATAGTCTTTTTCATATGCATCACCTATATTGTAAATTTCATCTACATCGCAACAGACGTTTTTTTAAAAATGAATGAAATAAGCATGCCCGAAAAAAATATAATAGATTATTTTCCGCTACCGTATCTAACCAAACTTATTTATTTGAAATCTTATACTTGATATTCAACCATAAACTACTTATTAGAGTCTGTTCGGAAAGAAGATAAGAATCGTGGAATGTACTGGGCCCCATACATTTCACGACTCCTCTTTCCGAACAGACTAATTATTGTAAAAAATGTCTTTTCTATCTAATAACATCACCATCAAACATCGCACATTTACATGAATAAAGATATTCCTTCATAAACATTGAACGCAAAGGTACAAAAAGCTGTTACCGCAATTGAAGCCAGATGCCTCGGCATTTAATAAAAAATAAACGAGCGTCGGCAGGCCGGCAATCTATCACCCTCTCAGTCATAAGCTGACTTTAATGCTGGGTCACTTCAGGCCTTTTTGTTGACGTTAATATTACTTAACGTTTAAAAAAATACAAAGTCATCTGACGCCTTTTTAATGAAATGTCAGCTGAGGGACAAACGTCTGATTATTTAGAATGTTATAAGTTTAATACAATTTTTATTTTATTTCGCAGTAAAAACTTGTTGCCTTCTGAAAGGCAACCTTTATAAAGGTTATATGTATCTACTATCTTTTTTTCAATAGCATAAATAAAATTAATCTCTAAGTACATTCTAAATAATTAAAGAAATACTTATTAGTTATTTTCGTTCACACTGCTGTATAAAGTTTGTAATATTTAAAAAAACTGAGTCAGTAATTTCACTATTTGCAAAACGAGACATATGTTTTTATTATACACACTAATATTAAAATCATCGATTTAAATACATTTCACGAAAGGAATCTCAAACCATGTAAGATATAACTGGAAACAAACAAAACCGCGAATGCGATATTTGCGGTCAATGTACAGTGTAGCACCGTGCACCGGCAGAGCGCAGTCGCCGCGGGCAATTTCACCTTTTGTTTTAAATGACGAGGAGTCATCTCTCCTCAAGAACGCTAAGTGGGAAGATGCCACTGTTCTTTCGCCCCTACATACTCACAGTCGAGTATTCTCCCCGACTCATGATGCAAGCAAAGTGCAGATTTCAACAGTCTTTTGTAGTTACGCAACGAGAAAACTTTGTAAGATACTTTCTACAGAAAATAAAATGATAATTCAACTTGTTTTGTCTGAGCTTTGTGTTGGGAAAATCTGTTATCTTCCTTGGTTACCTACGCTTCGTGTTTTGCTTTGTTTTTGTAAACAGAAAGTTGCATTTTTAATTTATATTTAGATCCGGATTGTAAAATGGCTTAGAAGCACGATAAACGTCGAGTTATTGCTTTCTTTTTATCAAGTAGGAATTATATGAATAACTTTTAGTATTTTTTTGATACGCTTAATGTTTGCGTTTTAGTATTACATGGAGAATGAAGTATTTATCATTTTGGCACACATTTAGGTACTTATTTATTACAAATTAGTTAAATGCAAATGATTATTATACATATGTATTATGTACCTCAGATTAAATAAGAATAAAAAAAAACAATATAATATTCTCATTTCTGACCTTTTACTTACTAATAACTATAAACGGAATATTATCTATTACTTATTAAGTATCAGTAATAGATACCGTAGAAGCAATATATTCTTTTTCCTTATACCGATCACCTATAATAAAGTTATTAGGTATAATAATAATTTCAATTGGCTGACAAATTAGGCCTATGTATTTTTATACCTAACTAAGCAAATCACTGGGATTATGAATCGATTTTCGTTTTACATTTGATTGGCTTAGATCTAAACACGAAAAATAAAATTGAAGCGTGAATAAAGAACCCAGCGTAATTTGAGTCTTCGTTACACGGCACACTTATCTAAGGGGAACATAGACTCCGCACTCGCTCCGGCTTCAAACGCAAATGAGGATCGTTCTCGGGAGGCACCGCGCAAATGAGTTTCTCAAATGAATCGTTACCAAAGTGTCGGCAAACGAGAAATCATTCTGTGGGCGCTCGTTCGGCTTCTGATTTGATGCAGGCACTTTTATATGTGTTGGTTTTATCCGCGTATTCCGTTCTTTTAAATTGGTACTGACATAAACGTAGATTAGCAAAAGCTAGCTAGTTGCTATTGATCTTGTAGGATACTGCGGTGAGTTAACATAAAGATATATTTCGAAACAACTTATTACCACCTATTTGGAAACAGAAAATTTCAGTTTATAACAAACATTTTGTTTAAATGAGGATATGGCAAATAGGTACTTACTATGTTGACTTTTTTGGGGACACCGAGGTAAGTAAAACAGATAAAAGAACAAAACATTGCAACATTGATTGTAATTATAGTAATTGATTACCGAGCAATTGTCGTGGCAAAACATCGTGTTTTCCTCCTGAAAGTTAAGTACTTTTAATTTTTGTGAAATAATAATTGTAATCAAATTACAGTAATAAAACACCTATATAGTTGTATATCGCCTACCTATCTAAACAATACTCGTAACTTATTCTACCAAACGTACAACAATAAATAGTTCTACATTCCAAAAGTCGATTGGAATTCAAACACCGCGCAGTGCCGGTACACAGCACGCAACAAACAAGAAATATACTGTGAAAGCCCTAAAGATAGTGAAAAATGTATTTTCTTTCACAAAGCGCATAACGTAGAGAACATGAAATATGGTACGGATTTCGTTCGGCTCAACATGCATCGGGGAGTCTACCTATCGGTTTTCGCGACTTGAAAAGCATCGAACTTACTCTATGCTTTGTTTTCTGTGCGCGCTGCAATACCATTTTATACGTAGCTAAAGGGACCGATATTTCATTTCATCGGGTTTCTAGTGCTATTTTTATATGGTGTTTGGGTACAACTCACTAAAAACTAAAAGAAACAGTTTATAGGTGTAATGAAAACCAAGATTTTAGTAGTTTCAACGAAGGTACTGCTATTATGATGATTAAGTTTATTATGGGCCTACAGGTAGTACAGTACCTATTTGCAATAGTTTTTATTAATTTCTCTAAAAACATCGTAATGTTGGAATGGAAACAGGTTACAGTGGCATACCAACATATACATATAACTAAGTGTATGAAGGTCAAATCATAAAAAAGTCAGAGAAGCCTATACACCGTGTTTTTTTTGTTTTCCGTTAAATTCGACACGTCGTTAGGTTCATTATCAGGAACCACCCTGTATATCACTTTTAGTTAAATTCGCAAATAGATTTTTTTCATCATTTTCATACATAATGTGTGAGAGATCCATAAGGATAACATTCAAGTTAGTGTCAAGTGATTGACGGCACATGTCAAAACAAATAACATTAGGGAGTGGTAAAGGATGTCACACACGTGTTCAGTAATTATTTTTATTTTTTTAATAACTCGGTAACCGTAAGAGTTAAGACGCTAGTTGTTGATCTAAAGAACCTTCCCTTAAAGTTAACGGAAATCAATAAAAACAGGGTTTATAAAGAAAACACGCCTAACATTTCGTACATTGCCCCGCCTGTAAATATTGTACGCATTTATTTCGTATATTACTATTCCGAATAACACAAATTTCAATTAGTACACCATTTTTTTTTTAATAATGTGTTCTAAACGATTATTCGATCCATAAATTAACAAAAAGGAGAAACAAATTTCTAGGTGTAATTAAAATATTAGTAGCATAAACATAAGCCAATGCAAAAATAATATTCATAATATCCAGGGACGAAAATGTCACGTTTGTATGAGGAAGCGGCCCCTTTAAAGCGTTACTCATATCAATCTGCGGAGAGGTGTCGTGCTCAATTTGTTATCAGCACTAGAAGGCACGCCACCGATTACGGTAACGAGATACACGCCTCAGACCACGCAGCAGAAATTCCACCCGCCGTTGACAACCCTCGAATTAATTAAAGTCAAACAACGCAACCATTCTGCAAAATTATCTTCGCAAACGGAATTAGTAATTTCATTCGGCGTATGCTGGCGCGTGAGATTGGAATTAGTGTTACGTATGACGCATCGGGAATTTGGCATAATCGATTGTGAAGTAATTGATAATGCTTACAACTACGTGATCAAATAGTACATTGTGCAACAAGGGGAGGAAGTTGAATATTACTAACGAAAGTAAGTTAAATCGCGACGGCTTGCCGTAGCGATTTAAAGACTCGAATTAGTAATATTCATACTCCCCGAGTTACACACAATGTTTTTCATCACACTCACAATGTAAAAAATATGTAAATACTTAGATGTAAAAAAAGTTAAGTACGGTACAAGAAATTTCATTATTCCCTTGGGAGAACGATTTTTCTATAACTCACGCTCCGCTTGCGTGCAATAGCACATTTAAAGTGCGGGTGTGATGAAAAATATTTTACAATTACGAGTACATCTTAAAATATTAGATGTAGAAATCATAATAGTGCGCAACTACCTACTAATAAATACCTACTTACTTACATATTATTGTGATCAACAGGGCCCATCTACTTTCTACTATTTTGGTACCTATGTATGCCTAAGGTCACATGAGACAGCCAAATAGTTTTTTCAAAGACAATATTCATTAAATACAAAGGTACTTAAATATATAGTTGATGCATTTTCAATACTTATTAAGTTATTTATTACTTATCTACTCTCACAATATGTATTTTGTTCATTGTCGACTTCAAAGCCTAACGTTTAGTCGTTTGCTGTTTAACAAATCTCTTGGAAGTTTCTGGAATGCAAGATTGTTTTGAGAAGTCGCACAAAGCGATAAATAACGTAAAAAGCGGCTTTCTTTCGCTGCAACTTGTTTTGTAGTTCAAATGGCAAAGTTTTGGTTTCAGACAAGCCTGCCTAAGTGCACTTTGTCACTTAAATTGGAAAATATTGTTCTCTGAGAAGAAACTGGGAATAAAGTACCGACTACGTACTAAAAGGATTCTATTATTGTTTACCCGAATGCCATCTATTAAAATAACATTGTGGTAGGCGATTTTTTGTTGAAAATTCCGAGGTCACTCTAAGTAATAGTGTAAACTTTAACTAAAAATACTGCTACTATCGCACTGGAGTTTTGCACTTGTAGTTACAATATATTTACTGCCCCACAATTCATAGACATGAAATCAGTTAAGAAATTACATAGTTAATTACCTCGAAATATTGCATACACTACGAGTATTATAATTATATAGTTATAAGGTATCCGGGGTATCCCTCATAATAGGTAGTACATATTAAATACCTAACGCAATACCTACCTACCTAAGATTCACATTCTACTATAATAGAAATCGAAATGAATTCGTAAAATCAAGGGTTAATGCGTCCATTATATCATAAGAGCAGACTATAAATCTTTAATCCTTGTAGAAAATGATCAAAGCACATTTTTGAAGAATGCCAGACTATCGCCAGATTCCGGGCCATTTCACGTGACCTAGGAGATTCTGAGCGGGTAATGTTACAGCATGTTAAAAAAAAAACCGGCCAAGAGCGTGTCGGGCCACGCTCAGTGTAGGGTTCCGTAGTTTTCCGTATTTTTCTCAAAAACCACTGAACCTATCGAGTTCAAAATAATTTTCCTAGAAAGTATTTATAAAGTTCTACTTTTGTGATTTTTTTTATATTTTTTAAACATATGGTTCAAAAGTTAGAGGGGGGGGGGACGCACTTTTTTTTCCTTTAGGAGCGATTATTTCCGAAAATATTAATATTATCAAAAAACGATCTTAGCAAACCCTTATTAATTTTTTAATACCTATCCAACAATATATCACACGTTGGGGTTGGAATGAAAAAAAATATCAGCCCCCACTTTACATGTAGGGGGGGTACCCTAATAAAACATTTTTTTCCATTTTTTATTTTTGCACTTTGTTGGCGTGATTGATATACATATTGGTACCAAATTTCAGCTTTCTAGTGCTAGCGGTTACTGAGATTATCCGCGGACGGACGGACGGACGGACGGACGGACGGACGGACGGACGGACGGACGGACGGACAGACAGACATGGCGAAACTATAAGGGTTCCTAGTTGACTACGGAACCCTAAAAAAGCCTTTAGATGTGGCGGCTTTAACAGTAGAGATATACAGTTTAGTTCTTAGAAACGAAGAAGTCAGATTAGGGTTGCAAAAAACGGTGTTTTTTTCTGGCTTGAAAAAAAACACGAAAAAAAAAACGTGAAAAAAAAACAGTTTGTTTTCTGGAGTACGTTTTTTTTTCTAAAGTTCGAAATCTCAAAATTTACTAAGCAGTTACGTAATACTTTTATACGATTTTTTAGACTTTATGTTAACTATTAAACGAATTTAATCAAATAACTTAGTTTCTGGTCTTATAAAAGTAACATTTACGAAATCTGTAGTTGGTAGTTATCGTTATTTACTGTTTGCAACACCACAGCCTCTCCACGCCGCATAGGGGATTTCCCAATAAGTAAACGTTTATATACTGAATGTTAATCGAATTAAAATGTACGATATTGTTATTGAAACGTTACAACTCACGAAAAACCGTTTTTGTTGAATTATTTGTTCATCCGAAAAAAAAAACATATTTAGAAAAAAAACAATGGGGCTCGGTTTTATTTCATGTTTTTTTTTTCATAATTCTGAAAAAAAAACATTTGTTTTTTTTTTTTTCTATTTGCAACCCTAAGTTAGTTACCTATAATAAGAGATCGGATAGTTGGGCGTCATTTGTATGACGTTTCGGAATAATGAACCTTATGTTGTTAGAATGACACCCAGTTGTCCGATCTCTGGATATAATTATTTACATAAATTAAAAATAAAATACAATTACAATTTTATTAAAAATTAAAAACTAATCTAAATTAAACTAAAATAATTCAAAAGATATATACAGTCAGATTGTCATGTCCTTATACGACTATTGATTTTTTATGTAGCCATATACAGTAAACACGGTGTAACATGAAGAAACCGGAAGATTTTAACTACCTATGCATTTCAGAGGGCGAAATAAAGATAAAATGTTAAATGAAGTTATGCTAATTTTGGCAATTTTTTGTCTAATATTTCTTAAGTTTTTTTTTTATGTATTTCCACATAAAAAGTATAATTATGTTATTCGTAAAACTGGCACTTACTCGTAAAATAAAAAAAAACATTTTTTTCTAAAAAAATCCTTTTTTAACCCCCGACGCAAAAACGAAGGGGTGTTATAAGTTTGACGTGTCTGTCTGTGTGTATGTCTGTCTGTCTGTCTGTCTGTCCGTCTGTCTGTCTGTCTGTCTGTCTGTCTGTTTGTCTGTCTGTCTGTGTGTGTATCTGTCTGTGGCATCGTAGCTCCCGAATGAATGAACCGATTTTGATTTAGTTTTTTTTGTCTGAAAGCTGAGTTAGTCGGGAGTGTTCTTAGCCATGTTTCATGAAAATCGGTCCACTATGTCGCGGTCGGGGGTTTTTTCAAAATTTTAATTTTTACTATGAGTTACCTACCAGTTAGGTATTTTTTGATATCTTTCGATGAGGATAGTTAGATTATGTCCGATAACGGCATCGTCGCCATCAAAACTGCATATTGTTCTGAGATTAATTATTGACGAAATCCAGAAAAGTTTATTATACATAGCTCAGTTCAGTTCAGTTTCTTTATTGGTAAAAATTAAACATTTTACAGGTCATATCAGGTTATCACAGAAATAGGAAGTTAAAAGGTACACAATAAAATAATAAATTACTTACATTATTAATTAAATGCATTATAAAGAATACTTAGGTCTACATTTACTTTTGTTGAGATAATAATAATGATTGTGCCAGCTATAATTATATTATTACATTATTTAGAAATAGTTACATTCATACATAATTTCATAAAGTCCTCGACAGTATAACATGCTTGACTTAGGAGTAAAAGTTTAAGTTTATTAACAAACAGCGAATCGTTTCTTATAGCTTTAATGTCATGAGGAATTTTATTGTATCATACATTTTACTCTTCTAATATGATGAGGAATACGCCGTTAAAATTATTCGGTTTCCTCATGGTACACCGTGTATTTATTACAAATATAAAAAACTTTAAGTACCTACTACTAACTACTTGAAAAGGGTAATAGCTATTATTCATACTGTTTGGATATAAGTTTGTATAGGTATTCCCTCTAGGAGGGAGATCCCCGGGCTGTTGATTCTGTTTATAATAGTTAGTACTTATAATAGTTTGCATGACCTAACATAACTAATGTTCTGGACTTCAGGCCATGCCACAGTAAACTAATACATACTGGAACTAGTGGTCGACTAACTTAAGCTATAATTATATATACCTATCTACTCGTACCTTGTATATTTATGCTAGGTCCATACATACAATAATTATCATGTATGGAGTTACCGGTAAGTATTTTAAAAGTGTTCTAATTTGATTTTAGGTCGTTATGTTTTTATAAACATCATTTGAAATTAAATAATGATACAACACGGAACAAGCGCGACGAAGACTGTGAGGCATTTGTGTTGTATGGTGTTGGACATTCGCAGTTTGGTTTTTTTGTCAATTTTGTATAGATTAATTAATAAAATGTTTTTTAACATAGTAATTGTATATTTTTTTTAATATTGTATAACTAGCTTTATTAACAGTGTTTGAACCAGCCTTTAAAATCTTTATTATTTATGGTTCATTAATATTTCTTGTATGTGGGTAGCTTTTGCACATTTTAATTTTTCCCCAGTCACCCGTTGACCACGAATGATGTAAAGTATTCGAAACGTCGGCATGAATTGTAAATTCATTATACGCGATATAATCCGTTTCCATAGTTTTAGCTTATTTATCATGTGTTTTTGCATCTCGTATGTTCTCGCTTATTTTTCCTGAGCATTGAACAAAAGGAGAAAATAAGGTGTGAAGGTGTGCAGTTTTATTAATATAAAAATTCGTATTCAATTTTCTGACTTAACCAAGGGCGATCAACTGTTGACCTTAGTTAAGTCTTCTTAGTAAAATACTATATACTTATACATTTATTTTACACAAACGTTTATATCATTAAGATTTAACCGAAGAAAGTAGAAGCAATGGATATTACGGCAATAACCGTAAACGACAAGACAGAAGCACCAACGAAAACAGTTTCGGCAATATTATCCAGAAACAAATTCTCTTAAGCTGTCTGGAAACACAATAAAAGATTCGCTTTACGTTTAAACGTTTCATTCAAGCGAGTTGATCAAGCCGAACCCATTTTGTTTCGGTAACTCCCAGCAAGAAATGAGAGAGGCATTTTAAAAAAGGTCCGAGCCATTGTCCCGTAGTCGCTATGCTTAACCCGACAGTCTGTACAAAGCCACTACTGGAGGTAAATGGGCTTTCTCCTCCTGAAACCACGCGCACATTATACTTTAGCCGACGTACACGGAAAAAAAAATTTTTAACAATACTACCAGAACGTTTAGTAAAATAGATTTATCGTAACTGATACTACAATCTCGTAAGAAAAACAACTGTATTGTTACGTTTACTATATCTTGAATTCAATAGAACTAAGCAAACATTAATATGCACTAAACAGTTCTGTTTGAATTACATATACGAGAACTCTAGTTTTATTTACAACTAATGGAATAAAGGTTACGATAATTCTATTAACAAGAAGCTTCTTGTAATGCCAAAAAAATAAAAATTATCTTTACAATCTTAATCTTAGCGGTTACTATCACAGTATACTTCCTGTAACTTTTTTATACGTTGCCATTACTTTGTAGTTCTCGTAAAGAAATAAAAAGAATATTCTTGTAATGTAAACTCAACGAAGAGTTATATTTAAAAATATTAAGTTTGTATAAATATGTGCGCATCGCTGTCAACTCTATTATTTGTATCGTAGCGAATGCCATCGCAGTATAGTTGATATGACTGTTTTATAAGTTGGTATTACTTTGCAGCTCTTGTAAATAATGACAATAATATTCTCGTAATGTATACTGGTGAACAAATAGTTCTGTTGAAAAAGTATTTAGTTAGTATAAATATGTGTTTCGTTTTTGTAACGAAACGCCATGTTTAAGTACCATTGTATATCTTAGTGAATGCTATAGCAGTATAGTTGATTTTACTTTGCGCCTCTTGTAAAAAATAACAATGATATTCTCGTAATATACACCGAAAAATAATTGTTATAACAAAAATATTGTTCGCATAAATAAATGTTTTGCTTGTGTAACGAAACGCAATGTCAAAGCGCTCGCGGCGTGGTCGGCGGCCATTTACGTGTCATGAGAGATCACGCGTGGACGCGGATCGCAATAGGTTATATTATTTATCGTTAAACGTACTTACTACGTATTATCCATTCGTTTGGTAGTTTCCATTTTAGGAAATGGATGAAGAGGTGCAAAAACTCTTGCAAGGATGGGAGATGGCAGAGTTGGCAAAAGCAGGTGAGTCATGTACCGTACATGTAGAACTTAGTAGATAATTATAATGTTGAGTAAAAAGGCATTTAATGTTGTATTCATTTTACATTGCATACAAATTCATACGACATTACGTGGGCAAAATCTAAATACTGAACTAATAAGTATATATATATGTATATCTGAAGTGGACGTAGAATATTACTTATTGTAAAATTTATTCATAGAAATTTTAATGTCTTTTTCAGATGATTTACAATGGTTGCAAGTTTCCTGTGACCCATGCCATACTGTGGAACAAAACTGGAAAAATTCTGCAAAATATAAATTTTGGACGAAATAAAGGACGGTTCTATTAACACTGACGAATATATGAACAAAGTCTTGCACTAAGGATCGTTGAAATATATTTTATAACAAATTATATAATTATTTTATTTACTTTCAGATTCACCAATTTTCACCGCTCATAGCATCCATTCCATATGCTGGGTGACCCAGGTTTCCGGATCCCAGTTTCAACTCTAGGCTTCTGTCTCTTGGAACTGGTCCTAGCAACCTGCATTTTTATCGGTAGGTACCTATGAATTTGTCTGTGCACTGTATAGACAACTAACATATCTTGTAAATGTAAGAAAAGGTTTGTTGTCTATACAAGGTGGTACAGTAGGATTGAGAGAGATTGAGATTAGAGATTACACCGCTTGTGTGACGTGTTACCCGTGTGTGTCTAGCGGTGTATCATCTCTTTTGAAGATTCGTACTTTACAGCGCGCACGCCACGCACACGTCTACGTACACGTATCTGGCGTGGCTCAGCCTTTAATCCTACTGAACCACCTTGTATAGACAACAAACCTTTTTTTACATTTACAAGAAATGTTAGTTGTCTATACAGTGCACGGACAAATTCATAGGTACCGATAAAAATATAACACGTTAACGCAATTGTATATTTATTAGAGAGTACCATAAATGCAGTTGCTGTAACTAACTTTCTTGTTCTATCAACCATTTAATGAAGTTTACATAAATGAAGAGAATGTAATATATATCAGATGACTTGTATTCTTAACGATACCTATTATTGGCCTAACTAAAGTTTTATAACCTTTACAAGAATTTCTTGTGGAGTTTACATTATTTTGTTTATTTAGACACTTAATTTGTTATAAATACTGAATAATCTAGTAATACACACAATTTGACCGTGTGACCCTTGCAATATTATTATTTTATGATACGTAATGTATATATTACCTTTACAAGAATATATTGTCAAGTTCACATTTCATTTATTAAGCTCTGCAAGAAAATATTATTTATTTGTACGGTCCACGTGTTATGATTACTAAATATTCTAGTAATACACGCTATTTTAATGTGTGGCAATTACAAGATAACTAGTTCACTAAGCTCAACGCATTTAAACAGACTGGTTTAGTTATTTATACTATGTGAACAATTGTCCCAGAATTTACTAGATTTTCTCGTTCAGATTACACTATTTAGGTATCATGGACGAGACTTTTTTCTCCGTGTAGGTACGAGGACGCCCTGAGTATTGTTGGTGCGCCTTGTTACTCTATGCATAATAACATAACATTCATAACTGACACCGCGAGCGCTGCCCGGTTTATTAAAACCCAACTGGGTTTATACCTCTTTGTTTGAATGCGTAATTGAGAGGCTTATTTTATTTTTACATTATGAACAATACTCTCGCAAAAATAGCAACATCCCTGTTTTATCCTGAGGTGCTTTAATTAAAAATTACAAATGGAACATGTTCACGGAATGTATGTAATATATGCAAGGCACTAGTAGAAATTACAATCAGCCTGATTCTATTTTAACAAAAGGTAAAAAGATGATCTAAATAAGGTACCATAGTTTTGATACCATGACAGATTAATCCATATCGTATCATAAAGGTTTGACATTATTAAAAATTTACAATATTTTATTATTTGACATTATTTTACGCCCATTAAACTTTATCTTCTATTAAAGTGTTATTAATTAATATTACAAAGTTTATGAAGTAAGTGCAAAACAAAGCACCATTGCACTAATTACACCAGTTCGTAAAGACAACGTTAATTTTGAAAACTGATGATCAAGATGAGTTTTATCCATATAAATAGCAAACCAATTTAATCGTTTTGACTGGATTCCTCGTGTCTAAGTGAGTTAATCGGCATCAGTGACATATCCGATACCGTCTTATTCTATATGCATCTTATTTGCACTCGCACATGCATACAAACTCATGCCACGATGCTGCTGACGCTAATCCATGAAGATTCGTATAATTAGGTATTCGTAGGTTTTTCCAACGATGGGTCTTGGGTAAGAATGTGTAATTTTTCGTTTATTATTCAATAAATAAAAAAAATAAAAAAAAAATTATGACACGCTGGGCCTATTAAGGTTATCCCGGCAGAGGCTCAGTTCAAAAGGCACTGTGCTCCCTTTAAACACGTGTAAAAATTTTAAAAGTTTCTCATAAACACTTGAAAAACCTTTCCCTTTACGTTTCTTACCATGAAAGATCGGCGGGTCTACGTGGCTTTGTGAGAATGATCCATAAACATCAATTCGGGAAGTTTACTACGTACTTACCCTTTGTTCGACATGACGTAAACCAGCTTGGTCAACATTGCAGGCTTGGTCGCGAAGAAATAAGAACACGATACGTCTTCGTAGCGTCACGTGCTCCTGATATTGACGGATTATCTTCCTATTGTTTAAGCATATGGAGTTATTTCTGCTAAGAATAAATATGAATAAAGGAATACTTACACTATTCATGTTCTTTTATTGTCACTATGATGTACTTATACGTAAGCGTAGAATCCAAGTCTAATACAGGGTGTTTCAATGAACGTAATACAAAATATGTGATTCCGGCTCTATTAACGACGATGAATATCATGCACGTATCCAGGTCTTAAAATTGTACGTAATTAAATTGAGCTAATTTACTAACAAAATAAATAAATGCAATTCTCGAAGTGTGGTCACTCATCATGACGTCATGGCATGTCTTGCTATACGTCAGTTGTAGGTGTTTTATCAGTTATCAAGGTGTCGATTATTGTGACAGGTAAACATGTCAGAATGCATTTTGTTCATAAAGTCAGTCTAGATAAACAAAAAGGTGAGTTTATACTACAAAACAAGGTTCGAACTATTTTCTCTTAAGGCCACTTGCACCAACGAAAATGGAAGGTTAACCCGAGGGTTAACCCACCATTTTATATGGAATTTGACAGTTGACAGCCCACTAACCCTGAGTTAAGTTGTTGGTGCAAGTGGGCCTTAACAACCTAGGTAACGTAACCATGTTGTGACCAAACTAACGAGATTTAGGAAAACAATGATACTAATGATTATTACCTAGTTTAACAACACGTGACTTAACGTAATGTGTTAGCAATATGAAGACGAGTTTGTAAAACATGTTTTGTATTACGTTCATTGAAACACCCTATACACAAAATGGGATATATTGGCTTATATATCATTCAAAGATATACGACCTATTTTTGTGTTTCCACCCGGATTGACTGTGGCACGTGTTGTTTAGAATAAACGGACTTCACTGTCGTTGTCTCTAAATATAAAACTTTATGTTGCTTGATTTACTTTGTCAATTTTTTCCAGTAATTTAGTTATGCAAAGGTAACATACAGACGGGCGTCCAACTATTTCGTATGGAAAATGATGACCCTAGAGGAAAAATGCCTTCAAAACTTTAAAGGTAACTTTCTCATCTTACTTAATTCAACATTGTTTAATTTTACAAACAAAAAATAAAATCGAACATTTAGTCCAGTTTTTAATATTAGTACTTACCTACAGTAAGTATAATTACCTACCTAACAACGGAACATGTTAGTAAAAAAGTTTATCTAGAAAAAATTCACTCGGAAACGAATCATAACGTATTCGAGTGAAATTCACACTACGGGCACAGAGCCCGGCAAGTTAATAATTTAAACTTTGAACTCCGTCTGTCCAATAGAAGAAGTTTTGATTCACTAATATCTATTCTCGGTTGGAGAAGTCACGTAGATACTTAGATGTAAAAGTTTTTCTGGATGGTGCCAAAACAATGCTGTGTGAACTATAACTAGTGTTATATGCTATTGTAGTAGCCGCCAAACGCTAGTAGGTACAGTCAGCATCAACAGTAGCACAGCGTAACAGCTAGATCCTTCACTTGCCCGCAAAACGACAAATACCTAAGCTTTATTTAACTACTACTAAAGTTACTACGTAAAACTCATAAGAATAGTAGGTACGTGCCACGAGACTACACAGGCGGGCGCGTGGCGCCCCTCGGCCACTTGTTACCTCGAGGCAACTGCTTGCGGGTAGATACTTAACGCGCGACCGCGAGCGAGTAACGTAGGCCTTTTTTTTTTAGGGGGGGAAAATGCGTTCCGCATACCACTCGGGTGCGAGGGGGGACCCGAGCGGTTATGTGGGACTCCCGTATTGGCTAATGAGGCCACGGTATACCCACTAAAAACCCCCCACATGCCACCTCGCCGCCTTGTTCGCGGCGAGGTTACCGTACACTTGCGCTTACATCGGCAACCCCGCCGGCGGCAACCCCGCCGGCGGCAGCCGCACACGTGCGGCTTCTCCGAGGATGCCCAAAGGCCCTCCACAGTGAGTGCGCCAGATGACAGGGCGCACCTTCCTCCTCGGCCGCTTACAAGTACAGTGACGGACCCCCTCGAGTCCGCCACAAAGAGGCCATGGGCGCCAGAATGTTCCGGCGCCCAGCGGTGGAAATGGTCTTTGGTTCCACCGCTAACCAAGTCGGCCGCAAGGGATAGGGAGACCGGCGCACCATAATACCGGCACTCCTCTTCCCTTGCGGCCCCACCTCGGCCGCCAAGGACAGGGAGAACGGCTTACCGCAATACCGACACTCCTCTTCCTCGACGGTCCTCCACCAATGCGTCACAAGCGGGCTTATGAAGCCCACTTGGAGCATCCTCCTCGGACCAGCTCGCCCAACAACAAGCTGGCCCTGGTTGCCTCTTCGCTTCACCGTGGGTGACAATGCCACGGTTACTAAGCCCCTCCACCACGACAAGGTGAGCAACCTGCGGGGGGGGAGTAACGTAGGCCTGACCTAACTACCATTCTGCAATCGCTTAACAAAAAAAAACCGGCCAAGAGCGTGTCGGGCCACGCTCAGTGTAGGGTTCCGTAGTTTTCCGTATTTTTCTCAAAAACTACTAAACCTATAAAGTTCAAAACAATTTTCCTAGAAAGGCTTTATAAAGTTCTACTTTTGTGATTTTTTTCATATTTTTTAAACATATGGTTCAAAAGTTAGAGGGGGGGGACGCACTTTTTTTTCCTTTAGGAGCGATTATTTCCGAAAATATTAATATTATCATAAAACGATCTTAGTAAACCCTTATTCATTTTTAAATACCTATCCAATGATATATCACACGTTGAGATTGGAATGAAAAAAAAAATCAGCCCCCACTTTACATGTAGGGGGGGTACCCTAATAAAACATTTTTTTCCATTTTTTATTTTTGCACTTTATTGGCGTGATTGATATACATATTGGTACCAAATTTCAGCTTTCTAGTGCTAACGGTTACTGAGATTATCCGCGGACGGACGGACGGACGGACGGACGGACGGACGGACGGACGGACGGACGGACGGACGGACGGACGGACAGACGGACAGACAGACATGGCGAAACTATAAGGGTTCCTAGTTGACTACGGAACCCTAAAAAGATGTGTCTATACATAAAAATAATCTACTATTTTGGTGAAGCTCCTGTCTAGGTACTGAGGAGCACTAGGGATAGTAATTTTGTTGAATATAACTTGGTGCAGGTGTTATGTACCTGACCATATGGTGCAGTTGAATACATCACAAAAATATGGGTAAAATAACCACATCTATGTCAGAATAATAATATAAGAAATTTATTGAGTAGAACGCTTCACTGCAGAGCCTATCATTACATATTCATTCGTTAGGTAGTATTCATAATTAATTGATATTATTACTTAATAAATAATGCGGATATCACGCAATCTTCAGAATTAACTATTTCGATATACTAATTAATATATACCTATCTATATATGTACATACGTTCCTACAATTTCCCTCTTATACTTTTTTATTGCTTGGCCTACTAAGAGTAAACACTGTCTTGATCCAATAAAATTTATAAATTGATCCTTCAATTCTTCCACTCACAATACAAAGCACTCAGTCCACTGTACATCATATTTTTGTTTGAACAAACTAAGTGGTCAGGGTGGCTAGCCGAATGGCACAATCGCTCACGAAACGCTCACGAAACGAAGCGCTAGTAGATATCTATCTCTATCGCGCTTGCGTATTGGCGCGACAGAGCCAGCGGCGTATCGCTTTCGTTTGGCGTCGGAGAAATGCCATTCGGCTACGGGGCCAGCAATCCATTTCCCGACATTTTTCGGCGTTATGTTTTATTTCGTTTACTTAGGACACGGTTCAGGGTACTTGGCCAACATCACAATAGCTTACGATAACAATATATCGTGATCGTAGCTCTCCTTATCACTTCAGGGTGCGTAGCCGAATGGCATTTCTCCGACGCCAAACGAAAACGAAACGCCGCGCCAGTTTGACTGGCTCTGTCGCGCCAATACGCACGAGCGATAGAGATAGATATCTACTAGCGTTTCGTTTCGTGAGCGTTTCGTGAGCGTTTGTGCCATTCGGCTACGCACCCTGGCCCCGTAGCCGAATGGCATTTCTCCGACGCCAAACGAAAGCGATACGCCGCTGGCTCTGTCGCGCCAATACGCAAGCGCGATAGAGATAGATATCTACTAGCGCTTCGTTTCGTGAGAGTTTCGTGAGCGATTGTGCCATTCGGCTAGCCACCCTGTAGTCTGACTTCGACCGCCACGTAGCGTCAACGATTGTAACTTCGGCTAGGCCGGCAGCTCAAACAATATATTATTCCTCACGCGATAGTAATGTATTCTCTAATAATGGAGACACGTTCTTACATAACGTCTCCTGTTTATAGAAGATTCAATATTTCGATAAAATCAATACGGGCTCTCGCGGAGGAATATTTAGATAGTGTGAGAAACTTTCGTACTTGAATGGGTAATGAGCATCCGCGAGTCATTAACTAGTTTTAGCTTGCATTGGATTAGTGCAAAGTTGCCAGCTAACTTTCATCTTTCGAATGCAAACTGGATAAATATAATCAAATTGATGATAGTTGAATACTATCCCCCTTATTCATAAACGTTCACGAAAGTTATCAAGCCGATAAAGTTCGTTTGTCCCTTTCTATCACACCAATACATTGGAAAGGGACAAACGAACTTTATCGGCTTGATAACTTTAGTGTGCGTTTATGAATAAGGGGGTAAGAATGTAACAAAATCGATACTTTAATAATTCGTGGCAATATTTAGTAGATAATCCTAGATAATAATAAACATAAAAAAAAAACATAAAAATTTAGTTGCAATATTTTTTCTACTCAATCTAAATTCATGACGTTAGAATTTTATTCAGGTTCATATTAAGAGATCAAAGAGCCGTATAAAGTTGTCGAGATCGCGTCTATATAACTAATATAAAGAGTTTCGAATAAAAGGTGGTGACTTATAACTATGAGGATTGGATGTTTTAAATACGTTTAGAACTCGAAATAAAATAGAACAAAATTTGTATGGATAGTCTAAATTATAAAAAAGACGGTGGCGATCCATAAATTTTATTTAACATTTTTAAATAGAAATTTCATCTTTATGTTGATAAATATAGCTTTTAATAAATAAGCACCACCCTGAAGTGTATTACTACCCTGAATATGATTTTTTTCTTATTTTAATTATATTGATACTGTTTTATATAATTTTTTTGACATTCACAATATAGATTCTTATAAATTGACTTAAATGTAATTTGTACTGTAATCATGTTGTGAAATAAATATATCTAATCTAATCTATGTGTATCCATTTCTGAAATTTATATTTAGAGGTATATCTGATGTGTATTACAATAAATACAACCACCTCAAAAAATGTGACGTAAAAGCATAATATAATAATATAACTTACTAGCTTTTTCCCGCAGCTTCGCTCGCGTTAGAAAGAGACAAAAAGTAGCCTATGTCACTCTCCATCCCTTCAACTATCTCCACTTAAAATATTACGTTAATACATAGCTCCGTTTTACCGTGAAAGACGGACATACAAACAGACACATACACTTACCCATTTATAATATTAGTATGGAAGTATGGATAAAATACTGAACATCAAAACATTAGTCCCACTAAGTAGAATCATACAATCAGATAACATAAATAAAAATAACTGTCATGTTTTGAAAGAACGCAATAAATAAATATGACGAGTAATGAAATTTCCTGCAGAAATAAGTAAGTACGAAGTAAGAAAGTTCAATCAATCTGAGCACATGTGTTCTGGGCAACTTTATTTTTTCCCACTAGGGGCTCAGCTAACGACATGAAAAACTTTTGATGGATTTTTCATAACGCTGGTAAAAAATAAAGCTGCGGTCATCCAATAACAGAAGTTTAGACAATCGCCTTCGCGTTAGCCTGGTGCCTTTGTGAATATAATACTTAGAAATTTGTTCGTTTGCTTTTTTATTACTTAAGAAATAAGATATATTTATTTGTTCAATTTCTAGTAATTATCAGTCACGCATATGACGGCGCGTTGTCGAATATTGCACCTATTTGGGTTCACATCATTAGATTAATTGCCAATGTTTGTAATTTAGCTGTTTGATAGACTGTAATCGAATGTTATCAAGATCTTAAGTATCAAAGTATGTTATTATGATTTGTTATTAATCAAAGTAGTAAATTGTAGGGTATCTTGATGTTTCGTTGACAGTTGACAACTAATTGTTTGTTATGATTGCTTAAACGTCATAATATTGTGATTGTTGATTCTTTTAAAATTCAGGGTATCTTTGAAATTAACTTGACATTGACAGTCATGAAAATATTGCGGGTAGTATTGAAATAGGAGCGGGTTGTCCCCGAATAGGGTAGCAAGATGGCGTCGACCGGTCGGCAGCTGTCATTCCGTTGACAGCTGCGCGCGGTGGTGCACGTTTTCTAACCTATTGGCTCCTAATCCGTTTTTATAGTGCCAATCCTATGTTATTTTGATCTGAAGTGTATTGGAATAAATTCGTAAACGTGTAGTACATGCTTTTATTTCCGCGTTTACACACCCTTATATCACGATGGGTGATAATAATGGAAGTGACGATGCCCATCTTCGTGACATGTTAAAAAATAGTGACAAACGTTCCGCTGAGCCTCCTGTTGCTCCGTTACATATAAATAATAGAATAGAAGAAATTTTATAAAATAATAGAATAGAAGAAATTAATAATACGACTATAAAAATAATGTATTTATTTTAATAAGATGGAAAATTTAAACAATCCTATCCTTTCAAATTATAAACAGGCATAGGAGACTGCTTGCCGAAGTGGTATAAAAAATCTTGGTCGATTTTTTTAAAGAGACAATATCCGTTCTGATAATATTGCTACCTACCTACTTAATAAAGATTCATGTCAAATCCTTGCTTCATTTAATAAATACAGAAGCGTCAGCATTAATACGCCTACGCCCGATTTGATTGGATCCCGATGTATTGGAATAAATTCTGTGATTCGTAAACGTGTAGTACATGCTTTTATTTCCGCGTTTACACACCCTTATATCACGATGGGTGATAATAATGGAAGTGACGATGCCCATCTTCGTGACATGTTAAAAAATAGTGACAAACGTTCCGCTGAGCCTCCTGTTGCTCCGTTATCAGAAGTGGGATTACCTGATGTACCTCCACAGCAGCATACAGGTCAGAATGAAAATTTTTCTCTAAATAATGAGTGCGATCGATGGAAATTTCTTTTTGAAATGCAGCAACGGAATTTAGCAGATCTAATACGTGCTATACAAGAACCGCGTGTCACTGAATCAAAAGTTTCGTTGCCTGAATTTAATCCTGATATGCAGGATAGCGATGCGCGTGCATGGTGCGAAACAGTAGACTTGTGTTTGCAAGAAAAGCCTTTGTCTGGTGGTAACCTTATAATGACCATAAGCAGAGCACTCAAAGGAAGTGCAGCAGCATGGTTAGCACAGGCTAGCTTTCCTGGAATAACATGGCCCCAGTTGAAGGATCTATTTCTTGCTCGATTCGATTTTGTGGAAACTCCTGCCGCAAATTTATGGCGACTATTCAACGGAAGCCCTAAAGAAGGCGAATGCTTGTCCGCTTACACCAGTCGATTTATGAGCGCCTTGTTGGCAAGATGGAAGTCTTTGACGACTGAACAAATCGCGATAGCTGTAACACTAGCTCATGCTGCTAAAATAGAGCCGCGACTTCAAAGAGTGGCATTTACCACTGAAATTGAAACTCGCAACAAACTTCAGCAAGAGCTCATGGCTTTTACTTTTAGAAAAAGAGGCCCCCCTAATCAAGACGTGGATGCAAAGAAGCCGCGCACTGATAGCTCTCGAAGATGTTACAACTGTGGAAAGCTGGGTCATGTATCTAGTGAATGTCGAGGGAACAGCAGTCGCGACACCAACACTACACGCTCCGAGAGTTCCACTACATCTACAACTCAATCTTCGAAAGGAGACAACGATAACAAGAAGAAGATCACTCCAACCTGCTTCAAATGCGGTGAACAAGGTCACATCGCCTCACACTGTCCTACGAAGGACGCTAAGGACAGCGATGCACGGGTCGAGCGACGGGTGGATATCTGTACCATCAAAGCAGCCACTGATCAACTTATGGACGAAACCGGTGAGAAGTTTTCATTTTGTTTCGATTCTGGTGCCGAATGCTCTTTGATAAGGGAAAGCGTAGCCAGTAGACTCTCTGGGAAAAGAATGAATTATGCTGTCAGGTTGATAGGTTTGAATGGAAATATGAATTGCAATTTCCAAATTTTGTCGACAGTAACAATTCAAGGTCATTTAGTGGAATTGTTGTTTCATGTGGTACCAGATGAGCATATTACTGATGACATTATGGTAGGTAGGGATCTGCTTTTATTAGGCTTTTCGGTTGAGGTTTTTGCGCACAAGCTTGTTCTTAATAAAACAAAAGTGATATCGGTCTGTAATGTAGGACAAAAAGTAAATAACTTCGAAGATATAAACTGCGATGTCTTGGGGCGTGAAAGACAACAATTGATTTCGCTGCTCGAAAGTAATTCCAGTTATTTTGTTGAAGGCACGCCAACTGGTAGAGTTACTACAGGCCAATTGGAAATTAAATTAATAGACCCCAACCGTACAGTCCAACGTAGGCCTTATCGGTTGAGCCCGGATGAGAGAACTGTAGTACGTAATCAAATTAAAGAGCTTTTAGCAGCCGGCGTGATACGGGAAAGTAGTTCTCCTTTTGCCAGTCCTATGTTACTCGTGAAAAAGAAAGACGGCAGTGATAGGCTTTGTGTCGACTACCGCGAACTCAACAATAACACGGTTCCTGATAGATATCCTCTGCCATTAATATCAGATCAAATTCAGCGCTTAGTTGGAGCGAATTACTTTACCTCCTTGGACATGGCTAGTGGATATCATCAGATACCGGTACAAGAAGAATCGATTGAGCGTACAGCTTTTGTAACTCCTGAAGGCCAATTTGAATATTTATCTATGCCGTTCGGATTACGGAACGCGCCTTCTATCTATCAACGAGCAATTAATAAGGCCCTGGGCCCGCTTACCGAGTCCTTTGCTGTAGTTTACCTAGATGACGTAATCATTCCATCGCGAACCATTGAGGAAGGTCTTGAGCGGCTACAAGTGGTAATAAAGGCTTTGACTGATGCAGGATTCTCTTTAAATATCAAAAAATGTGCTTTCCTGAAACAGAGAGTCGAATTTTTGGGCTTTGAAGTGTCTGCAGGAGAGATAAGACCAAACCCACGTAAAATAAGAGCTTTGACTGAACTGGTGCCACCTCAAACAGTTACTCAACTACGCCAATTTATCGGTTTAGCTTCTTATTTTCGCCAATTTGTCCCCGGGTTCTCACAAAAGGCAGCCCCACTTTATGGTCTTACGTCAGGCAAAGGTAAGATTCACTGGACTCCCGAGCTTGAGAAAACCCGTAAAGAAATAATAGATATCCTCACCAACAAACCCGTACTTACTATATTTGATCCGGATCTCCCTACGGAATTACACACGGACGCGAGCGCGGAAGGCTACGGTGCCATACTCATGCAAAAAGTTGATGGTAGATTACACGTCGTAGAATATTACAGTCGTCGGACTTCTATGGCCGAGTCCAATTACCATTCCTACGAACTAGAGACACTCGCGATCGTGAACGCTATAAAACATTTTCGTCATTACCTGCAAGGGAAAAAGTTTTTGGTAGTTACAGACTGCAACGCGGTCAAAGCATCTAAATCAAAGTTAGATCTCACACCTCGAGTACATAGGTGGTGGTGTTTTCTACAGTCATTTGATTTTGATATTGAGTACCGACAAGGCAAACATATGAGCCACGCGGATTTCTTCTCGCGTAATCCTTTGCCAACCCGTAAACAGGTATCTAAAGTTGAACAGAAACGAATTAATTTAACAGAAATTTCTGATACCTGGCTACAAGCCGAACAGCAAAAAGACGATGAAATCAAATCTATCATTACTAAACTCCAAAATAATGAACTCGACAGTGATATTGCTAAAACGTATGAAATTAGGCGTGGGTTACTATTTAGAAAAATTGACAGGAACAATAGGAGCCTTTGGTTGCCCATAGTTCCTCGGGCTTTTCAGTGGGCTATAATAAATCACGTACATGAAAATATCATGCATTTAGGGTGGGAAAAGACCTTAGAAAAAGTCTATTGTCACTTTTGGTTTCCAAATATGAACAAATATGTTAGGAAATTTGTAGAAAATTGCATCACTTGTAGGGTTGCAAAGGGTAACTCTGGAAAGGTTCAGGCTGAATTGCACCCCATCCCTAAAGTTACTATACCATGGCACACCATTCATATGGATGCAACGGGAAAGTTAAGCGGAAAGAAAGATACGAAAGAATACGTGTTCGTATCAATAGATGCATTCACTAAATTCGTGATTTTATACCACACTCGAAATATTGACGCAACTAGCGCGATTAAAGCATTAAAATACAATGTTTCATTGTTTGGCGCACCTCACCGTGTTATTGCAGATCAAGGTAGATGCTTCTCAGGGAAGGACTTTAGAGACTATTGTAATGCCCATAATGTTGATTTGCATCTCATAGCAACTGGTAGTAGCCGTGCAAATGGACAGGTAGAGCGTGTTATGTCTACACTCAAAAATATGTTAACAGCTGTAGAGACAAGTAAGAATAGGTCGTGGCAAGACGCGTTGTCTGATATTCAACTAGCTATTAATTGTACTATGAGTAGGGTAACCAAAGCAAGTCCCTTAGAGCTTTTAATAGGAAAGGTTGCTAGACCTCTAGACCTCATGACATTAGAAACAGATGAGACAGAAATCGACTTGAATTGTATAAGAGAGCGATCGGCACGAGAAATAGAGGCAAGCGGTTCTTACGAAAAGAACAGATTTGATAAAACTAAAGCCAAGGTTAAAAAATTTAAAGTTGGTGACTACGTTCTGTTGGAAAACCATGAGCGTAATCAAACAAAGTTAGACTCAAAATTTAAAGGTCCGTATTTGATAGTAGAGCTGTTGGATGGTGACAGGTATCTACTGAAGGCTCTTAACTCTAATAGGACATACAAATATGCACATGATCGCGTGCGGGCTATGCCTGAGTGCTATGTTCCTTTAGAGTTAAACGCTGGGTTAGAAGTCCCTATTGACCAAGCTGAGACAGAATGTGCCGATGACGGCGATGGTGAGTAACTTAATCACACGATACTATTTTTGCTTTAAATCTCTACCCATGGTTTCCGTAATGACATTGACTTGCCTGTGTGGCATTGACTCGCCTGTGTGGCTGTAACTCGCCTGTGTGGCTGTAACTCGCCTGTGTGGCTGTAACTCGCCTGTGTGGCATTGACTGGCCTGTGTGGAATTGACTGGCCTGTGTGGCATTGACTGGCCTGTGTGGCATTGATTCGCCTGTGTGGCGTTGACTGGCCTGTGTGGCACTTATAAGCCTGTGTGGCAGTGACACGCCTTTGTGGCATTGACTGACTCGCCTGTGTGGCCCTGACTAATTAGCCTGTGTGGCATTAATGAGTATTCTTATTACTGTGTGTGACATCCCAATTTTATATTTACTTTGTGCAATTTTGACGGGCCTGTGTGGCACGAGCGTAACTTAATTTCGTCTCAGACATATTATGTTGGTCAGGGTGACCGAGTGGTCCATAGTGTAAACCACTACCTCTTCGTTGCAGATACTGAAGATGAGACAGCACCAGCACACGAGGACGTGTGAATATGCAGGACGGCCGTGACGGCGCGTTGTCGAATATTGCACCTATTTGGGTTCACATCATTAGATTAATTGCCAATGTTTGTAATTTAGCTGTTTGATAGACTGTAATCGAATGTTATCAAGATCTTAAGTATCAAAGTATGTTATTATGATTTGTTATTAATCAAAGTAGTAAATTGTAGGGTATCTTGATGTTTCGTTGACAGTTGACAACTAATTGTTTGTTATGATTGCTTAAACGTCATAATATTGTGATTGTTGATTCTTTTAAAATTCAGGGTATCTTTGAAATTAACTTGACATTGACAGTCATGAAAATATTGCGGGTAGTATTGAAATAGGAGCGGGTTGTCCCCGAATAGGGTAGCAAGATGGCGTCGACCGGTCGGCAGCTGTCATTCCGTTGACAGCTGCGCGCGGTGGTGCACGTTTTCTAACCTATTGGCTCCTAATCCGTTTTTATAGTGCCAATCCTATGTTATTTTGATCTGAAGTGTATTGGAATAAATTCGTAAACGTGTAGTACATGCTTTTATTTCCGTTATATCACGATGGGTGATAATAATGGAAGTGACGATGCCCATCTTCGTGACATGTTAAAAAATAGTGACAAACGTTCCGCTGAGCCTCCTGTTGCTCCGTTACATATAAATAATAGAATAGAAGAAATTTTATAAAATAATAGAATAGAAGAAATTAATAATACGACTATAAAAATAATGTATTTATTTTAATAAGATGGAAAATTTAAACAATCCTATCCTTTCAAATTATAAACAGGCATAGGAGACTGCTTGCCGAAGTGGTATAAAAAATCTTGGTCGATTTTTTTAAAGAGACAATATCCGTTCTGATAATATTGCTACCTACCTACTTAATAAAGATTCATGTCAAATCCTTGCTTCATTTAATAAATACAGAAGCGTCAGCATTAATACGCCTACGCCCGATTTTGCCGACGGGACATGGAACGGAAAATTGTGAGATAAAAAAGGAAACTCACTAAATTA
Organism: Leguminivora glycinivorella; assembly: GCF_023078275.1. Taxonomy (NCBI): domain Eukaryota; kingdom Metazoa; phylum Arthropoda; class Insecta; order Lepidoptera; family Tortricidae; genus Leguminivora; species Leguminivora glycinivorella. The sequence goes on along the minus strand of NC_062974.1, from coordinate 12,218,768 downwards.
CTTCACACAGCGTGTCTCATGTCTGTTCAGTTACATAAAAACAATTGAGTCGACTCACCCATCAGTAGTCTTAGCGCGAGATTGACAGTAACATATTTGCTAGCGTCTGCGGAACTTACCTACTACATATCTGCCAGACCCTTTAACACAACTAGCTTTGTCGCGTGCGAGTCCATACATCAAGCGCGACTTCAAGTTTGGACTCGCGCGCGATAAGGCAAGTTGTGCTAGAGGGGCAGAAAATAATATGCCAGTATGAGCGAGATGCAAATAAAGTGGCAGTTTAGCAGAAGCTCACGAATATGTTAGTGTCAAATTTATGAAGTATGAGACAACTGAACGTTCTACTTTATATATTGTGGGGACGCCTTACACATATCGACCTAGTCTCAAACAAAGTTAAGCTTGTATTAACCCTTAAATGCATGATTTTTTTCTTTTAACTAGAAATTAATAATGTGATAGACAATGGTTTTCTGACTCTAGGAAAAATAATAAAAAAATATTTAACATCGATTTTAATACTAAATCAGTGTTAGAAGTAAAATAGGCTAAATCTTACTTATATAAATATATAATTACTAGTAAAATTTATAAGAAAACTTTTACTATAAACACTGCAATACGTGTTTTTAATGCCTTACCAGTTGAGATAAAGATGTTGGAGGGTAATAGATATAAGCTTAAGTTAAAAAATTGGTTGGTAGAAAATGTTTTCTACGACCTAAATGAGTTTTTTCTGAAATATCCCGGGTAATAATTATAAGTTAGCCAGTAAGCTAATATAGTCAGTAGTTTTTTAAGAATATTGTACGCTCGAAATGGGCAACTGTTGATACCGAATTTCCTGTATATCATACCATCTTATGTACACAGTTAACAATTAATAAATTTTACTTTTACTTTTACTTTTACTACTATTAAAAAGGTACACTATTTGAGAAACCCCTATGATAAAATGATTAAACATAAAATAGTTACTAACTCTGAAAAAATCTGCCTGAATCATGTACTAAAAATCACCATCATCCAGTTTTTTCACACATTTCCGCCATTTTTTCTTAAATAAAAACATTATTTCCAATCATTTAAGAAAAAATGGCGGAAAAGTGTGAAAAAACTGGATGATGATCCTACAGATCTAAGAAAAATAAATAAAAAAGTCCAGCTTATATTTTGGCTTGTTTATTAAAAAATACATGCATTGTAGCCAAATGGCAACAATATGCATTTAAGGGTTAATGGGTGGTAGGTAGGCGACGATATACATATTTAAATAGATAAATACACACGTATATACATAGAAAACATCCATGTATATATATAGCAATTATTTTTACGTTCAGTTCAGTTTTGATAGGACAGAAAATTATCCATAACAGTTTCATAAAAAAAAACTCCCGTGTACCTCTGCTGTAAATCTAAACGGAAGCTAAACCCTGCTTTGTACCCATTATATTATAATATCTAGTACACGATAATAGGAACCAACGAGGCGAATAATTTGCTGTTATATTTCAATTAAGGCACGTTTACATTATACAACTAGCAACCAACTACATATCACAATAGGCTGCTGTCAGAACAGATTATTGACGGCTCATTGTGAATCACAAACTGTGAAGTTAATTTAAATATTGAAACGTATAGGTATATTTAATATATTTGTATGTGTATTCTTGTCGGCACATAACATTATGATAATCATGCGGATATTGCGGATCATGCCACGCATCGACGCTAAAACAAAAAGGTTTCATAGCCGTTTGTGTTGTTTCCCATAATGTTTAATTTAAAAGATTTTCAATAATTCGTGAAAATATTATTTTTCATTGTTCCCTGTTATTGTGGACGCGAGTTGAAAACACAACAAATAAAAAAAATCAATTTATTTCCCTAGCGGGCGAACATGTCCCGAGCTAATCCAGTTTGTCCGACCGCGCAAGGGTTGAATCGCCAATGAGCAACGCAGTCCAAATGTAAAAGTGTGCCGCGCGAGGGAAATGTGTCGAGTATTGGCTTTTCGCAATGAAAACCCGCTCCTCAATGCGATCAGTATCTAATTCTCTTACCCTTCCATAAGAATAATATGAATTTCCACGAACGCAATGTTATTCAGTAGACCTCAGCATAACCCTCTTTGTTTTTATCAGCGATAGGTGCCAAATTGTTTTCAATTTACTATTATGAACCTATTGCTATTATAATCATTTTCATAAATATGAAAAGTACTAGCTTTTACCCGCGGCTTCGCCCGCGTAATAAAAGTATTCTTATTGAAACGTTTACAAAAAATAAGATTTTCATTTGGATCCGTAGGTTTTTTTGTAGGTACATCTGTCCGCGATTATTTCGATTAAGGTAAAGCGGGGCAATTGTCGACTGGAGGGCCATTGTAACTGATCTATTTGCTGTACGGTCAGCCAAGAACCTTACACCGCTTTTTGGCTGACTGTACCTTACACATATTACTATTGTTTTAAAAGAAATTCTTGCAATGATTGTAGAATTGTTACACAGCGACCACAGCGTAGGTAGTAGGTACGAATATGTATGTTTTTTATCTATATAAATATTTATACTGGGGAAACTTCATACAACCCACATAGCCAGTATCTCGACGCTATGGTCGCTAGGGTAAAAAATACTTCCTTGCATTATCGCTTACAATTTTTTCCATTTTGCTTATACTTATTGCAAACGTAAACACATAAAAGGCAAGCAAACAACGATCTTCTTACAGCACTTTGAATGTAATAGTTATTACGGATGCAGGATACTCGCCGATGCCTACTTAAATACTAATTCCTTCCCACTGAGCCACCTGCATTTTACACTGCCTATCTCTATCCTTGTCCCCGACCCCGTCCCCGTTCCCGTCCCTCCTGTCCCTGTCCCTGTCCCTGTCCCTGTCCCTGTCCCTGTCCCTGTCCCTGTCCCTGTCCCTGTCCCTGTCCATGTCCCTGTCCCTGTCCCTGTCCCTGTCCCTGTCCCTGTCCCTGTCCCTGTCCCTGTCCCTGTCCCTGTCCCTGTCCCTGTCCCTGTACCTGTCCTTGCCCCTGTCAAATTATCATGCTAGGAGGTGAACTTTGAAAAATCCTTTCTTAGTGTTCCTCTAAGGAACTTCCGTGTCAATTTGAAATCTGTTGAACCAGAAGTAAAGATAAAAACTAAACCTATACTTATGGCTATTTTAGATATTTTAATCCCGTTTCACAACAACAGAGGGGAAAATTTCTTTTCCACCTCATTAGATTTTAAAATCGTTGTATTTATCGTGATCAGCGACCCGATAAACCATAAAAACGATACCCATATTGTGTTTTTGACTTTACCCCTTTGCACCCCTTTAGGAGTAAAATTTTCAAAAAAAACCTGAAACATGTATTTAGTCATATGTCTTTAGGAATCCTCTTGTGAAGTTTCGAATAAAACAGTGAAACTAACATTGTTTCCCCATACAAACTTTGAACCCCCATTTGACCCCCTTAGGAGGCGAATTTTGAAAAATCCTTTCTTAGAAGTCATCTACACTATATATAAGGAACCTATGTGCCAAATTTGAAATCTCTAGGACCAGCGGTTTCGGCTGTGTGTTGATATGTCAGTTAGTCAGTCAGTCAGTTTCTTCTTTTATATATTTTTTGATATTTAAACCCCATGGCACTATAACAGGGGAGAAGGTATTTCACTTCCGCCTCGTTACATTTTAAAAGCGTTGTATTTATCGTGATCAGCGACCCGATTAATCATAAAAACGATACCCATATTGTTTTTTTGACTCACCCCCTTTTCACCCATTTAGGGGTTAAATTTTCAAAAAACCTGAAACATGTCTTTAGTCATATGTTTTTAGGATCCCTCCTGTGAAGTTTCGAATAAAACAGTGAAACTAACATTGTTTCCCCATACAAACTTTGAACCCCTATTTGACCCCCTTAGAAGGCGAATTTTGAAAAATTCTTTCTCAATGCTCATCTACACTATATAAAGAACCTACGTGCCAAATTTGACATCTCTAAGACCAGCGGTTTCGGCTGTGCGTTGATATGTCAGTCAGTCAGTCAATATCTTCTTTTATATATTTTTTTGATATTTGAACCCCATTGCACCAAAACAGGGGAGAAGGTATTTCACTTCCGCCTCCTTAGATTTTAAAAACGTTGTATTTATCGTGATCAGCGACCCGATAAACCATAAAAACGATACCCATATTGATTTTTTGGTTTTATCACCCCCTTTTCACCCTTTTAGGGGTTAAATTTTCAAAAAACCTGAAACACGTATTCAGTCATATGTCTTAAGGAATCTTCCTGTGAAGTTTCGAATAAAATAGTCAAACTAATCTTGTTTCCCCATACAAACTTTGAACCCCCATTTGACCCCCTTAGGAGGTGAATTTTGGAAAATCCTTTCTTAGTGCTCCTCTACACTGTATAAGGAACCTACGTGCCAAATTTGAAATCTCTAGGACCAGCGGTTTCGGCTGTGCGTTGATATGTCAGTCAGTCAGTCAGTCAGTCAGTCAGTCAGTCAGTCAGTCAGTCAGCTTCTTCTTTTATATATTTAGATAGATTAGTAGGTATAGAACTAATACAAAAGGTACATTATAATGTATGAAACAAATATTTTACCGATTTTCTGGTAGGTACTTTACAATGATTCAAAGGGATTATGAGGACAAAAATAAAACCGAATTTCCTCAATTAATGCAAGGCAACATCTCTTATTTGGCACAAAGTCCACTTTTTTATTATAACAGTAACAGCACCAAACTAATACAAATAACGGACCAGAGAAACAATTTCTTTACTAAACTGTATCTTTTCCGCGATAAAGCAGCTGCAAAATGGCAAATACTCTCTTTGCTCTTTCGTTTAATATAAATTCTTTCACTACATTTTTTAGTTTACAAAAGCATGCCTCGAAAATAATCCTCTTGTATTAGTCGTTTTTGTGAAAGTTTTCTATTTTCCGCAATTCTTGCCAAGTCCAGGGTAAAGTAAATTTCTATATAAATACCTATAACAGTGTAAATATAAGAATCCATACTAATATTATAAATGGGAAAGTGTTGTGTGTCTGTTTTTTTGTCCGTCTTTCACGGCAAAACGGAGCGACGAATTGTCGTGATTTTTTAAGTGGAGGATCCTTTCAGGATGGAGAGTGACATAGGCTACTTTTTGTCTCTTCCTAACGCGAGCAAAGCCGCGGGTAAAAGCTAATTATATATAAATTTAATTTACTCAGTTTCAACACATTCAGTGCCAAGCGCCCTGTTAAGAAATAAGTGAACCCACCTAGCGGGTTTTTGCCATTACGAGTACATTATCTGTACCAAAATTATTGACTTATATTTTTAATAGCATTTTGGCGAGTATACATATGACAGTTGTATTTTTTATTTATTTATTTATTTATTTAAATTTTATTGCACAAATAAAACAAAAATGTACAAATGGCGAACTTAATGCCTAATGGCATTCTCTACCAGTCAACCATCGGGCCAAACAGAGACATGTAAAAATGGTGCAAGGAGAAAGAAAAATGACAATGACAATTATCGAAAACAACTGATTAACTTCATAAAAATACTTATATAATACATAAATATAAATATATGCAAACAAAAATAAATATACTTACTTATAATTGATATATATTCGCAAATATATACATATATATATATATATATATTGTTAGCGTAGTTCGGAACGTCCCCGAGCTGACAGCTCGGCAGTGGGTGGACGAGAAGGCAAGATGGCTACCGCCCTGGATCGTAGCAGCGTCGGTCTAAGTGCTGTCATACATTTTACGTGGAAATAAATTAATAATTCAAGACTCAGTGCGTTTTACTGTTAATAATTCAGAAGTGCGATCTCTGAATTTCATGCCTACGTAGTATTTCGGTCAAATTTGTTAATAATCGAACTGTTTGAAGAAGCGTCATTTGCGCGCGAAATGGACGCGTACGCACTTTGGTAAAATAATGGTAAAATGCATTAAGTTTTGAGTCGCGAAGTGTTTAAATATTTTGTTCATAAGTTATTCAACAAATGTATGATATATTCATAAATCATACAGTGCAAAAAAAGTACGTAAGTACAACAAAATTGTCGCCTGGCGACTGTGGTAAGTTACGAGCATGAGTCGAGGCAATAAGACTCGATTACGAATGTGTTACACTGGTTGGATGTGGCTATTACCATCCCTGAATACAGGTATGTCCAATTGTTCAAATACGTGAACGTTTTCTGTCAAGAAATTGTAATAAACAATTACGCACCAATAACCTAACACGTAAGATGATAATGGACTTTGATCCTTATTGTGTGAAGTCCAGTAGATAAATACTAACAGGAATGGTGCAGGAATATACATTTTGAAGTTGGTGTGTTTCTGGTATGAAACTTATACATTATTATTACATAAATGCATGCACAACATGCATTGGTATTTATTATAATACCACTCTAGTCTTAGAGTGGCTGTGCTGGTTTTGAGCTTAATTTACAGAACAGAAATGATAACTTCAACTCCATGGCATACCGGTGTTTGATGATGGTACAAATACGAATGCCTTGGGACAAAATGATGTGAAACAAAATATCCGGATGTAATAATCAACATGACTGAGATCCCGTCCCAGCCTGATGTTGGCTTACAAGGTAACAAAGTGAACTGCTTATGGATAACAAAGCAGGTACTACTGTAAGATATTATGTTTTATACATGTTTAGAAATAATAAATATAAAATGTGTACAGTGAACTCGGTGAACATTCACCTAAAATGCGCGTAGTGTGATATTTCATTAATTATGGGTTGCACATGGTTTAGTTTGTGCTGTTGGGAAATTATACAAGTGATCATAATAAAATTGTGTTACACAATAATTATTGCAAGTCAAGGAGCAAGGGTTTATGGTTTCAAGTCTAAGAATAAGTATTCTTAGTAAGTGTACAATATATGTAATTGGTATCTTGAAGATGTACTGATTTCAATATTGAATAATGATTAAGATGTGTTCAGTAAAGTTTTAGTAACTACTGAGGTAAGGTAATGTGAGTGTAATATTGCTGAAGATTTGCCGGAGCCATATTAGACAAGTTAGCTTCTCGTCTATCAGCGGAGGAAGTTATAGCATGGTAATTAAGTCATTTAAAATTATATTTAGTAAATACTTTCAATGAAAAAAAAAATGTATGATGTTAAAAATAAAAGTGTTATCACTTGATAGTACCTAATGTGTTACAGTAATGTTGCAGATGACAACAGTATTGGTGACTTTACCCGAGCCTACAACAAAAATTCAATGGTCATTTTATTATGATCCCATTTAAGTTCAACTGATTGATGATTAATTATTCAGCTTAGTTCCTCTTAGTGAAAGGAGTGATTTTATTACATTGTCATTTATTGAAGACAGGCATGAAGGAAATGTACCTTGCTGAAAGTATACTAAGTCTGTTGGTGTGATTTTGAATATTCTCACTATTTCTTACTGTTTGATTGTTTTGAGATGTGTGTCTGTGTACTCTGTGTGTGTGCTCACATTATGTTTACAGATATTACTTATGGTGTAATATTGATCTGTTTAACAAATACAAGTATAAGTTCAGCAATGAGTGTGAAATTGTGGATTCCGCAAGAGGAATCATGAGAAAACTGACCGCTACCTGTTGAACAGTTGTGGGAATGTGAACACATCTCAAATTAGTCTTAAAGCAAAAGGTATGATGAGGTGTGCCTATAAGAAGTATTTATGCAGAATATCAACAAAGTACACATGTAAAGTATGGGTACTTATTGTTATCAAAGTATTGTTTTGTGTTGTGAGCATGTCTGTGTTTAAATGTTCACAGATAGCAATTGTGGTGGAATGTTGGCCTGCAAAATGCAAAATGTGATACTAATAATTGCTGCTTGGTTCACAAGAGCAGTAGTGTGGATTTACTAAGCATTTTGTAGTCAAGTGTTTGCAACACATGTGGACAGTTTTACCAGCAGAAAATAATAGTGATGAGGGTGTATCCCTGCACAATTAATACAGTATACTGATTTACTGTTATCAAAGTACTACTTGTCTTTCTGTGTGTGTTTTTACATTATGTTCACAGATAGTAAATGTGATAGAATATTGGTCTGCGCAATGTGAAATGTGACAGTAGTAGTCACTGCTTGTTGCTGCTTGTTTCACAAGAATGGATTAAGGGTTACATTGATAACCTTGTGGTCAAGTGTTTGTAACACATGATCAATGAATGGCTAGTACAAAATAATAGCAAAAGGGGTTTATTCATGCACAATGGATATGGTATGGTGATTTAATGTTATCAAAGTTGTTGTATTAGTGTATGTTTACATTATGTTCTTTGATCATTGTGAAAGTGGAATGAAGGCCTGAACAATGCAAAATATGACTCTAATAGTTACTGCTTGCTTCACAAGATAGAAACAGAGGATGAATTGATGATAATTATTATGGCCAAGTGTTTATAACACATGTTCAACTTACAAAAAACGTATAAGAGTTTTATTCATGCAAAATGAGTATGGTATGGTGATTACTGTTATCAAAGTATTATTTGTCTCTGTGTGTGTTCTTACATTGTGTTCACAGATAGTATTTGTGATGGAAAATTGGCACATAAACTAAAGCAAGCATGGTGTTAGCTGGTGAGGCTGTTGTGTAAAGTTCATACAAGATAAAAATAAATATGCTTGTTGAAAGACTGTAAACGTATTTCAAGTGGGAAATAATGGTGAGACGGATACTTAAGGTTGTTGCCCATTGCAATTTAATCAGGTGAGTGTGCAGTAGTCTGATTTTGACAAATTATTAATCATGGTGATCTTTATACAAAAGGTTAACTAAGTGTTGGGTCCTTTACTGGACCAATGGTAAGATATGATTGATTTAATTATGCTGCACAAGCTGCTAAACTGCACAAGTAATAATTTGCCACTGTAGGCGGTACTGTATAATTTCTATTTCCCAATTAAATGTTGGAATGAGTTATGTATTGTTAAGTGCTCTAACACTGTTGGTGGCTTGATTTTATGAATAACATCTGGTATGAGTACCTAAAGGAATGAATGTCCAACTGAAACTGAGTAAACATGGATAATTTGAAGTCTGAGGTTCTGGATTTTGGAATCTTTTCAAAGCTGAGTAAAATATCAGTGTAATGGAATACGGTAGTATTATATGAAACAACATAAAGCCAATGGTGCTACATTGTGTGGAACAATTTACTGCTTTTAATATGGTTTCAGAGGAAACATATGCAAGTATGTGTTCGGTTTGGAGTATTGCTGGCATTGCTGCTAGTGAGAAATGCTGACATGGCTGATGCGCGACAAGGCATGGTCGCGGTTGCCAATGAGAAGTACTGAACAGTAAGCTGTCGGCGTGAGACTCCCAAGAGGATGAAGTAAGTTGTTTTCACACGCCTCTGGGCGGTGATGCCTGTAGTCACGACGCTTGTTGCGGTGACATGTGTTTTCACACGCCTCTGGCGGTGATGTCTGTAGTCACGACGCTTGTTGCGGTGACATGTGTTTTCACACGCCTCTGGGCGGTGATGCCTGTAGTCACGACGCTTGTTGCGGTGACATGTGTTTTCACACGCCTCTGGCGGTGATGTCTGTAGTCACGACGCTTGTTGCGGTGACATGTGTTTTACACGCCTCTGGCGGTGATGTCTGTAGTCACGATGCTTGTTGCGGTGACATGTGTTTTCACACGCCTCTGGCGGTGATGTCTGTAGTCACGACGCTTGTTGCGGTGACATGTGTTTTCACACGCCTCTGGCGGTGATGTCTGTAGTCACGACGCTTGTAGCGGTGACATGTGTTTTCACACGCCTGTGTGCGGTGATGTCTGTCTGTAGTCACGACGCTTGTAGCGGTGACATGTGTTTTCACACGCCTGTGTGCGGTGATGTCTGTAGTCACGACGCTTGTAGCGGTGACATGTGTTTTCACACGCCTGTGTGCGGTGATGTCTGTCTGTAGTCACGACGCTTGTAGCGGTGACATGTGTTTTCACACGCCTGTGTGCGGTGATGTCTGTAGTCACGACGCTTGTAGCGGTGATATGTGTTTTCACACGCCTGTGTGCGGTGTTGCCTGTAGTCACTACGCTTCTCGCGGTGACGCCTGTTTCATCAACGCCTGTGTGTGGTGTTGCCCGTAGTCACTAGGCTTCTCGCGGTGACGCCTGTTTCATTAACGCCTGTGTGTGGTGTTGCCTGTAGTCACTACGCTTCTCGCAGTGACGCCTGTTCCATTAACGCCTGTGTGTGGTGTTGCCTGTAGTCACTACGCTTCTCGCGGTGACGCCTGTTCCATTAACGCCTGTGTGCGGTGTTGTCTGTAGTAACTATGCTTTTCGCGGTGAAGCCTGTTCTATTAACGCTTGTGTGCGGTGTTGCCTGTAGTCACTACGCTTCTCGCGGTGACGCCTGTTTCATGAACGCCTCGTGCGGTATTGTCTGTAGTCACTACGCTTTTTGCGGTGATGCTTGTTTCCAAGACGCCTTCGGGTCGTCAATCATGACTTGTCTGTAGTCACGACGCTTCTTGCGGTGACGTCTATTTTCAGGACGCCATGTGTGGCGTTACCTCCCATGATGCTTTGGGCGGAGAAGTTCTGTACCTACTGTGTATGCCAGACTGAGAGAAGTGGATAACGTCATTCTCTGCAGTCTCTGCACTCGTGACGAAGTCGCAAGATACGGCTGCTATTGCGCGGTGGCGGTGACTGTGAACTCGATGGAGTTTGCGGCATGGGCCTGAGATGAACATTGAGGATAGTCGGTAACACGTATGGTGCTGGTAAGGCAGAACACAACATTAATTACGAGTAAAGTTTAGATGTACCCTAGTTATGTTTGAGGGTCAATGACTACTTTAACTTTGGTCAATACAAAATTGGTGTTGAGACAAGACAACAGACTACTATGATCTGTTTGTGTAATGTTCTGTAGCCCGTTGATAAGATGTAAATTGTAATAATGTTTCACAGTTCAGGTTGGACTATGAAATGCACGGTTATTCTGAAATCATATTGTTCGTTGTGATAAAACGGAACACGTGTAACATTAATAATATGAATTACAGAATTGGAGAGACTATAATGGCTGGTTAATATCTATGCTTCGGATTGGAGGCGGCCGTAGACGTGGAGTTAGGCGCTTGGTGTACAGCCGAGGCCCACCGAGCCGAGCGAGTGTCTTGTGCTGACCCTGCGTGGAGCACGCATCTTTGCATTGGAGGCTGCCGTAGACGTGGAGCTAAGTAGGCGCTTGGTGTACAGCCGAGGCCCACCGAGCCGAGCGAGTGTCTTGTGCTGACCCTGCGTGAAGCACGCAGCTTCTACATCACTGACGTCAGACGTGAGCCCGTTCCATGACTTTTGTTATAACAGCGTGGTGAATATGCACCTATAACTTTTCTGGTCTGAAGGTCATGCAAGTCATGCATCATAATTTTTATGATTGAATTAATTTCAAGTAGTTCTTAAATATAATTTTCGACGTTGGATAATTGAAGGTCTGTTGAGCCTTGATTGAAAATATCTTATAAGTTTTCTCGTTTAGCTATGGAAACAGTAGAAGTGACTTGTGGGTGTATTTTCTTATACTGATAGAATAGAAATCTAGAATGTATCTATTCTCACGAAAATAATAATTTGGTGAGAGACTTACTAGTGTCCTGAACGGATCTGGGTTTGGTATTCTGGAAGGATGATGAAAAGCCTCTTGAAACAATGGCTTGCATTCGGGCAAAGCATTCACATGAATTTGGTTGTTTCGCAGAGTTAGCGGACTAGTGGGCTAACTGCCACTGGTGAGCTGAGCTGCGAAGTGCGTGGTGGACTGGTGGTGAAGTTCAGTGGCCCACGCGTGGGAGATTTCCTTTGTGGGCAAAGGATAAGGTCGAATGGCCGATCTGTTAGCGTAGTTCGGAACGTCCCCGAGCTGACAGCTCGGCAGTGGGTGGACGAGAAGGCAAGATGGCTACCGCCCTGGATCGTAGCAGCGTCGGTCTAAGTGCTGTCATACATTTTACGTGGAAATAAATTAATAATTCAAGACTCAGTGCGTTTTACTGTTAATAATATATACATACATATATATATTGATGGATTCTACTCGAACTCTTGTTTCAGCAGATACTGATGTAGTACCCGCTTGAAAGCTAACTTGCTTGGGGCTTGTCTAATACTGAGAGGGAGCGAATTCCAGAGACGGCTCGCCTGGACAGCAAAAGAGTTAGTCATAAACCCAGTGCGGTGAGCAGGGATAGAGAGCTTAAGAATACGAGATGTACGCAGCTCACCGCCTGGCCGAGGGGTGTCAAAAAGAAATCTATTTTTGAGATATATAGGGGCAGAAGGCTCAAACAGGATGGAGAATAGTGTGCTGAGTATCCGAAGGGTCCTACGACGGCGAATGGAGAGCCAATTGAGCTGTCGACGGTAAAAGGAAATGCGATCGTATTTACGAAGGCCAAAAATGAATCTTATACCGTTGTTGAGGAGCCGTTCCAGTTTATTGAGGGACTCTTGGGTGGCATTCGTCGTACACACATCACCATAATCGATTATTGGCAAAATCAACGTCTGTACCAACATCTTTTTTGTGCTCACTGGGAGAAAATTTTTAAATTTGTACAGTGTTCTTAGAGTGCCAGTGACCTTGCGACTAACGTCAGCAAGCTGGGCACTCCAGGAAAGTGTAGAGTCAAACATTAATCCCAAGTTCTTGACCTTAGTGTAAATGGGTATGACAGACTCATCAAACAGGATCGGTGGGATAGCAACTGTATTGAGCTTAGAGATCTGACGCTGACTGCCCAGAATTGCAGCTTGACACTTAGCTGGATTCACACGAATTCCGAAACAGTCAGACCATTCAGCAATGTGCTCTAGATCAGCGTTTAGCAGTGAAATTGCAGTGTTAATGTCATCCACATCAACTTGAGCATACAGCTGGAGGTCGTCAGCATACAGATGATAAGAGCTACGAATATTTGAGGTGATCAAATTAATGAAAACTGAAAATAACAAAGGCGACAGAATACCACCTTGAGGAACTCCGGTGCTGACTTCACACCAATCAGACAGTGAGTAGCTAGCACGCACCGCCTGGACGCGATCCGACAAATAGGAGGAAAACCACTTTGTTGCATCAGCCGAAACCTGGAAGTGTGCCAGAGTAGCAAGGAGCAAGTCATGGTCAACCACATTAAAGGCATTTGAGAAGTCAATAAGCACCAGAACCGTGATCTTTGAAGCTTCCATCCCCATACGAATGTCCTCGGTAACTTTAAGAAGAGCGGTGGTGGTGCTGTGACCTGATCGAAAGCCAGACTGAAGTGGGGACAGAAGATTGTTCCGGTGTATAAAATGTGAAATTTGTGTATGGACCGCTGCCTCGAGAATTTTGGATAGAAACGGAAGAATAGAGATCGGCCGAAAATGGTTGAGGGAGCTGGGGTTGTTTACTTTAGGAAGAGGAATGACAAAAGCCTTACGCCAACAGGATGGAAAGACCCCAGTACATAAAGATGTGTTAATAATGTGTGAGACCACCGGAAGTAGATCATCTAGAATATGAATGACCATGACTCGACTTACCTTATCGTGACCTACGGCCTTAGATTTTATGGAGATTATAATTTTCCGCACCTCTTCAGGAGAGACTGGACTAAAGGAAAAAGGTTCGATATCAGGAGAAGAGAGAGAGGCGATATGGCATAAAGTTTTAAATTTAATGAGTGAGTTGAGGGAAGTAGTTTTAGCGAAGTGACAATTTAATTGATCAAGAGAGAAAGAGGTAGAATCCACATCACCTTTAGCCTTACCTATACCAAGTGACCTGAGGAATTTCCATGTGTCAGCAAGAGAGGAAGATATGACATTCTGATGTATGTATCGGCGCTTGGCAGCTCTCACCATCTGGTTGCATCGGTTTCTCGCTGCCTTGAATATACCCCAGTTAGCATCGCACCGATCCCGCTTGTAAGCACGAAAAGCCTTATCCCGTTTACACATAGAAACTCTAACAGCCTCCGTGATCCACGGAGCAGGCGGCCGCTTCAGCCTAACTGCACGCACCGGGGCATGAGTATCAAAAAGTTTTAGGAGTATGTCATTAAAAATTGAAACTTTATCGTCTACCGCCGAAGCACCATAAATGGCAGCCCAGTCAGCTGAAGCAGCATCCCGCCTAAGAGATTCCGGATCCAGTCGGGCAAAACTCCTCAGATTAACCACGACAGGCTTTTGCTTAGGCGGTTTAACCTTATACGACATGTAGATGAGGTCGTGACGCGAGAAACCAGGAGCAGGAAATTGGCCTGCCTTCACGACGTTATCCAGAGAAGACGTCAGGATCACGTCTAGCCACGAGTCCGGTGAGTCTATATTGTGATGAGTCGCCTGCAAGGGCACTAGTGAGAAATCCGCAGCCTCGACAATCGATCTTAATTGTAGTGTTCTGGAGTTAACCCTCAGTTTTTCTACTAAATAAACACGTAAGTAGGTAGGTATGTAAAAATCCAAGGACGCAAGGGGGAATATTCGTAAATTTGTAAATTTTGCGCAAAGAAAATGGAGTAGGAATGTAAAATAATAATGATATAATGTTTATATTGGGTATACCATAAAAATGATCGACATGTACGACAAGACAAATATCACGGAATGATTACGAGAAGTAAAGCACGCGGACAATCAGCGGTTCTACAAAGCGCACGCCCACCACCCTCGCCCGCCTCGTCCGTCTCCTCGCAACCGCCGTCGAGCGACGAGTTCGCCACCGCCGCGGCTGACACCAGCGAGTCGAGCGACGAGAGCGGGCCGCCGCCACCGCCGCCACGACCACCTGCGCGACGAGGGCGGCCACCGCTGCCGGCACGCTTGGGGCCTGCGGGACATCCTGCCCCGCCCACGGCTCCCGCTGCCGGTGGTGTAGTGCGCCGCATGAGATGGTCTCAGTTGATAAACGAGAACGTCATGCGAGCGTACTATGGGGCTACAGAGGGGGGAACTAGGCTGTCAGCGTATCGTCCAAGAATGCTGCTTCTGTTTCAGACGCTTGAACCCACCACCACCGTATCGGAGCAGCGACTATCGGATCAGGTGCGCGTCATTCAGTGGTCAAGACGGTTGGATGACGCCACACTTGATCGGCTTCGCCAGGAGGCTCTCGCTGCTCGCGCGGACCCCGCCTCGGGGCGGAATTTGCCCGCCATGTCGCCGGACCCGGTGCCCGAACCCGACCTGGCACCGGATGCGCCGCGGGTTGATTCCGGTAACGACGGCGGGGACTTCGCGAGTCAGAGCGTGAGTGAGCCTGCTAATGAGCAACTGAGGAGGTCTTTGGAAGAGGCGATTACGCAGTATCGCTCCACAAACAATCCTAGGCCACGATTACCACGTCTGCCTATGAATAGACGCAATCTAGCGTTAATGGGAGCCTTAAACGCTTTACTAGAGCCATTTATACGGACTAGTAAAGATCTAGATGATACACACTCGATCATGTACTGCGGAGCCATCGCGGCGTGCCGTGTTGCTCGAGTCAAGTTTCCGGACGCTGACCGTGCAACTAGGACCGCCGGAGGTGTCCCTGCATGGCAAGTACGGATCGAGCGTCGTATCAACTCGTTTAGGACTCTCATTGCAAAGCTGATCTGCTTCAGAGGGGTAATAATCGCCCTCGAGTAATGCGTTTTGTGAACCAGGCATTCGCGGGGACGGACATCAGGCCCCGCGACTATTTGGCCAATGTCACAGAGCGCATCGACTTCCTGAAGCAGAAAGTCTATGCATGGGCAAGCCGTATTCGCCGCTACAGAAAGCGTGTGGACCGATTCCAGCAGAATCGTCTTTTTCAAAGCGACCAAAGGAAAGTATACCGAAGGTGGGAGGAAACCGACCCTCGTGTGTCTGACGTGCGGCTGCCGGATGCTACTGCCATGTCTGATTTCTGGCGTAGCATCTGGTCGGTGCCCGTCGAACACACGGAGAGTGAGTGGATGACCGTTGTCGAACGCGAGTGCGAGAACATCGAACCTATGGGGGCTATCACCATCAGCCCCGACGACGTAAGTTGTGCTACCCGTACGGCCCAGAACTGGAAAAGTCCTGGACCGGACGGATTGCACAACTTCTGGCTAAAATGGTTTCGATGCTCGCACTCGCGTTTGGCAACGCAATTTCAACAAGCCCTCGATCTTGGTTCTCTCCCACCTTCCCTAACAACTGGTGTTACTTTCCTGCTCTATAAGTCCGGTAGTACCACGGAAGCAAAAAACTACAGACCCATTACGTGCTTGCCTACACTTTACAAGCTCCTTACATCCATTTTGAGAGCAAAAATTAACGCGCATATTGTCGCTAACAACATTCTGGCTCCCGCTCAAAATGGATGTAGGGTTGGGTCCCGTGGTACTAAAGAGCTCCTCCTCATAGACATGACCATCTGCCAACAAGTTCGGCGGAACAGGGGAGCCATCTCGGCCGCTTGGATTGACTATAAGAAGGCCTATGATTCGGTGCCTCATTCATGGCTGAGAAGGGTATTGGAGCTGTATAAACTTGATGCAGCTTTAATATCCTTCCTGGCTGCATGTATGGGGCAGTGGACCACAGTCCTTCGTCAACCAGGAGGCAGGGATGGCCCCCTGGCCCGCAGGACTTCATAAGGATTGAGCGAGGAATATTCCAGGGTGACAGTTTGAGTCCATTATGGTTCTGCCTAGCTCTGAATCCCCTCAGCACGCTGCTGAAGGATTCTGGGCTAGGTTGCCGGCTTCGGAGAGAGGGTGAAGTCATCTCTCACCTTCTGTACATGGACGATCTCAAACTATTTGCACCGAACACCCAAGACCTGATGGTGCTATTGAAAACCACAGAAGTTTTCAGTACCGCCATCAGAATGGAGTTTGGTGTCGATAAGTGTGCGGTCATGCATGTACAGCGGGGGAGGTTGTAAATTCAGAACATTTTCAACTTTCTGAGACGATGTCGTTCAGATCTATCTCTGAATCAGAAACCTATAAGTACCTTGGTATGTCACAGTCGTTGGGTATTGAGGATGTTGGCATTAGACGGTCAGTGAAGGAGCGCTTTTTCAGTCGGCTCACAAAAGTCCTTAACAGTCTTTTGTCAGGAGGCAACAAAGTGCGCGCCTTTAACGCCTGGGTAATGCCTCTACTCACATACTCCTTTGGCATACTACGGTGGACCCAGACTGAGCTGGACGCCCTGGATCGGAGGGTCCGTTCACTGCTTACCACACATCGTATGTTACACCCGCGCTCGTCTGTTATGAGATTGTACATCCCACGGAAGTGCGGAGGTCGAGGCTTCCTAAACGCCAAAGATCTCCACAACCGTGAGGTGTACAATCTCAGGAATTACTTCCTTAACAACGAGTGTGGGATGCATCGTGATGTGGTGGCAGTTGACGGAAACCTCACGCCGCTCTCCTTGGCGAAAGAGAACTGGCGCAAACCTGTGGTACTAAGTACTGCGGACCGCAAGGCGGTATGGGAGAGCAAGCAGCTACACGGGCGGTTCTACAAGGCCCTCACGGGACCCGATGTAGACCTGCTCGCATCGGTGAACTGGTTACGATTCGGGGACCTCTTCGGAGAAACCGAGGGTTTTGCCTGTGCAATTGCGGACGAAGTTATGATGACGAACAACTACCGGAAATATATCCTGAAGGACGGTACGGTCGACATTTGTCGGGCATGCCGCCGTCCCGGAGAGTCACTCAGGCATATCATTTCCGGTTGTTCTCATCTTGCTAATGGCGAGTACTTGCACAGACATAATCTCGTAGCCAGGATTATTCACCAGCAACTTGCTCTTCAATACGGCCTTGTGGACCGCGAAGTACCGTACTACAAGTACTTACCTGCGCCAGTTCTTGAAAATGGTCGTGCCACGCTCTATTGGGATCGATCTATTATCACTGACAGGACTATTGTAGCCAATAAGCCTGACATTGTGATAATAGATCGACTGCAACGCCGGGCAGTGCTCGTTGACATCACCATCCCCCATGATGAGAATCTCGTGAAAGCCGAGAAGGACAAGTCCAGTAAGTACCTAGACTTAGCTCACGAGATAACCGCCATGTGGGATGTTGATTCAACGATCATTGTTCCGATAGTCGTTTCAGCGAACGGTCTCATAGCGAAGAGTCTCGACCAACATCTTAAGAGACTCTCGCTAGGTGGCTGGATCAAGGGCCAGATGCAGAAGGCGGTGATCTTGGACACGGCGCGGATAGTCCGACGGTTCCTCTCTCTGCAGCCCTAACCACCGGCAGCTTGGGCCCTGCCCTGCTGCTGGCGGCACCCTAGGTTAGGTTTTTTATAATGTGTTTATATGTTTTTTTATATTGTTTTGTATGTGTTTTTGTATTTTACTTTTATATCCATATTATAAACAGCCTAGCCTAAGATAGAAAATAAATACTGGGAATAATAATGATTTGACGACCGGTCTGGCGCAGTCGGTAGTGACCCTGCCTGCTGCGCCGCGGTCCCGGGTTCGAATCCCGGTAAGGGCATTTATTTATGTGATGAGCACAGATATTTGTTCCTGAGTCATGGATATTTTCTATGTATATAAGTATTTATATATTATATATATCGTTGTCTCAATACAAGCCTTCTTGAGCTTACCGTGGGCCTCAGCCAATCTGTGTAAGAATGTCCTATAATATTTATTTATTTATTTTTATTTATTTATTTATTTATAATGTATGTACATACTTCATTCAGATATAAAAATAAATGTTTGAATTGGCCTTAGTTCAGAATGGAAAAAATATGATTATTTTGAAAATTTGAGGTGTTTGGTCCTTAATAACAGAATTTGATTTCAATTATATTTTTAGATATTTTCTTCATTTGAATTTCAAACTCTGTGTAAGTAAAGGCAATCGGAAAATACCACTCATTTTCAATTTTATTAGTAGGAATAAAAATGGCTAGAAGTGGAGATGCTATTGAATAGAATTCATGAAATCAAACGGTCGAACTTCAAAAATTATCCCACGGGACTAACACATAACTGTGAAAACCCAATGGAGCCGAGAAAACACGTAATCTCTAGATCTCTACGTATTGCCGAGCATTCATTTGCTGATACTTTTCGCTCGCCCAAATCCATAAATGTACCCCGAAAATAAAACAGCTGAGACAGAAACCGCACAAAACTCACTGGATGATGTCTGGTGCTTCACCGGAGTAACCTCGAATTGCTCATTTTGTTAGCTTTATGTAACAATTAGAAAAGGGAAATAGCAGGAAAGAGGTTTCCGTGTTCCCCGTAATGGTCGTCGTTTGGGAACCAAAATTAAGCCTTACAACGACATTCGTGTCTCGGTTGCTTTTGTTTGAGTTTTTAGAAGAAAATGATATTATTAGTCATTTGATAATGTTTTGTAATTTAGGTACTTGTAATTTTAACACTAAAACATGTTTTTAGAAAATTAACGAACGTTATCCGACATAAGTGATTTTTTTATTTTATTTTTTGATCCTTTTGAACAGTAAAACATAACACCCGCTTCACACTTTGTAACTAATGAGAATGAGTAATGATGAGAGATCGGACGGATTTGCGACATTCTTAGTGACGTTATTTTAATGACTTAGTATTAGATGACGCACAAAAATCCGATCTCTGGTAATGATTCAAAATATATTTTAAATTAAATAAATTCAACATAGGGCTTAATTACATATCATTCGTGGTACACAAGAGAACTATCAGCTGCCGCTTTAGGCAGACTGTTTATTATCAACTTGGTACGTGGTTTGACGACCGGTCTGGCGCAGTCGGTAGTGACCCTGCCTGCTGCGCCGCGGTCCCGGGTTCAAATCCCGGTAAGGGCATTTATTTGTGTGATAAGCACAGATATTTGTTCCTGAGTCATGGATGCCTTCTATGTATATAAGTATTTATATATTATATATATCGTTGTCTGAGTACCCACAACACGAGCCTTCTTGAGCTTACCGTGGGCCTCAGTCAATCTGTGTAAAAATGTGCTATAATTTTAATTATTATTTATAATTAAGAAGTGTAAGTTATTCACGTTAATATTTAACATTTATTAAAAACAAGTTTCATATTATAATTATTAAAATCACCTTAAGCTAAACTGCTCCAGGTGTAATTACATTTCGCAGGTAATAAGTAATTTAGGAAATTCTCCGGCGCTCAGTGCATGATAGTATAATTAGATACGTCGTTAATTGAAGGTAGCTAGAACATAAGTGCGCTCGGGGTTCTTGGGAGCTGCTTAAGCTGCCGTCTTCGCTGGCTAAATTATAAATATCGTTAAATTTTATGCTACTACTATGCAGTCTCATGTGAAAACGCATTTCGCTTTTACATCTAAATACCTACTGTGTTTATAATTTTTTTATTAAATTTAATAGATGCCTACTATTTGTAAAAATACAACTGTACCTTTAGCGTAAATTTCATTCGAAAAACTTATGTAACATAAACATTGCGGAAAGCCTCGTTTTCTCAGAACATTTTGGCAAAATACTTAGATTGTACAAATTTAAACAAATATATTTGAAACCAATAGGTATAGGTATCGTTTTTCGAATAAAATTGATAAGTGGGGCTCTAAGCCTATTTAGTTTTGTGTTCTCGTAGAATTATCCGTGAAGAACACGGTTATAAATAAAACGTGCAGCATACGTATGAACTTTGCATAGTGATTTGTTCCGTCCGAAACGGAAACGGATGCATTTTCTATAGAATGCGGAGGCGTAGGCAAACGGGGAGAGAATATCATATTACGTTGCTACGCCAAGTTCGCATACCGTCCCTAAACCCTGCAAAGAAATATATACAGAATTAATTCGTTATATGGCCACGCGCTTTTGAAGTACGTTGTATAAAATATAAGATAACTTTAAAACTAAAATGACAAAATTGTCAAATCATGGCACCTAATACAATTTCAAGACTTGTAATATAATTACAAAACAGTATTCTTGACTAATAAAATAAAACAATATCATCAGTTTATTTTAAGACAGACAAAACATGCCCGCAAAAATAGGGTTTAAAACTATGTATCTTATGAGATACTGCCCAGAAAAAGGTTAAGAGGTACAGTATTATACTAGTATTAATATTTTGCCTGATGTTAAAACGTTGATTCTAATATTTATGAATTAACATAAAGTGACTAGAAGGCACCAGAAGGCCCCAAAGAAAATTCATAGCGAATTCTTTGCATACATTCAATTCACTTTTATAAACACATTACCATGAGTGTTTCACAAAAACTCCATAATCCATTCGCAAGAAAGAAATAAGCAGATATGATGTGAACACATGGCGTCCGACCGGAGGGTGCGAGGGAGGGAAGAAAGCTATTTTGTTAATGGAGGCACAATGGGAAAGAAAACTCAATCAAGCGCACAGTCGCCGTGATTTCTGCGCCTAACTACGAGAGATATATTGTGGGTTGCGAGTCGTCATTAGCCGACGAACGCCACATTCCCAGAAGACTTCCTATTCAAAAACGTTCAAGGAAACAGAGCTAATGAAGCTATGGCGCTTTCCTTTACTAACGTCTCGCGATAGATGAAACAGCATGTTTATACGCATTCTACGTAGTTATAACCAAACTTGACTAATGAAGAACCGAACAACGTTAGAAAATAAATTTTTGGAATAACTTTTCATATTTGGTCCTGATTAGGAGTTTATATTGTCCGCACTAGAGTTTTTCGTAGACGAAAAATTAAATAATTTATGCTATGTGTGTTAGTACTAAATATTTTCACCATTCAAAT
Source organism: Leguminivora glycinivorella (assembly GCF_023078275.1). Lineage (NCBI taxonomy): Eukaryota > Metazoa > Arthropoda > Insecta > Lepidoptera > Tortricidae > Leguminivora > Leguminivora glycinivorella. The sequence goes on along the minus strand of NC_062974.1, from coordinate 12,196,902 downwards.
ACATTTTCCTTGCCATTCCCTGCATTATCACATCAACGGAAATATAAAGATTAACTGTGTAGGTACGCGCTTACAAAACTCGTAATCCTAAAAACGTCTGTTCCTAATTTCTTTTCCGATTTCAAAAGAGCCATCTTTCATTTACGTCGACATTAAGAACAAGAAAATTTCAAGCTTTAACACGAAGTTTTGGCAATTTCCTTACTTTACGGCTCTTTTTTGTGACCCATACTTCGCCGTTAATCTTGAAAACAAAAAGTTGCCTATGTTACAGAGTCCTTATTGTTACTAACAGCGGGGACAACAGACTCCAATAAATCTTAATTGACGCCGATAAGTAATGGTTCAAGTTTTGTCATATTCGTATGCAGGTTTTGCGAAAATTGTACCACCTTTATGGTATTAATTATTATTTTGCCCACTTGCTGAATATTAGTTAGTCAAGACGTAAATTTTACCTACTTATATTTTTCTTTGCAAAAGTTTTGCGTATTTCGTAGTATCTGTTTGAGCCTATGATATATAAGTATTTGTGTGTTTGTGGTTGGATTATACAGCGTGTGTATTCCATACGGGCGAATATTTGAATAACGATTAGTATTGGACCTAAGGAGCCTAACTACATGGTTTTTTTATTGAATAGATGAGATATTTTTTTTCATACATAATAATTCAGCACGCAATGTATTACGTCCACATCAATTAGCGTACCTACCTAAACGTCATTACGACATGACGTTTATGTCATGTCAAGTTAATATGGACGGCGTATATTGCTGCTTGGTCAGATTTAAAAAAATAATTACTCTTAATCAATAACACTTTTTAATAAAATGATTATACTATATGATTTGTATGGTTAGATACTATAACTGGATACATTATTCGCCCGTATGGAATCCACACGCTGTATAAGTATTTGTATGTTAAAAAATATACTTAAATGCATAAATGCGAAAATAAATTTGTCTGTTATCTTGTAACGCCTAACATTTTTAGGACATTTTTTTTAGGACATTCTTACATTTCTTACACAGATTGACTGAGGCCCACGGTAAGCTCAAGAAGGCTTGTGTTGTGGGTACTCAGACAACGATATATATAATATATAAATACTTATATACATAGAAAACATCCATGACTCAGGAACAAATATCTGTGCTCATCACACAAATAAATGCCCTTACCGGGATTCGAACCCGGGACCGCGGCGTAGCAGGCAGGGTAATAAGCTCTTTTTCTTGTGTGTTGTATTATTTTCTGGTGTAAAGTGTTTCACTGCTACTAAAAGTGAAACAGGAAGCTTTTTATGAGATGTATTGTTTTCAAACGTTTCAAACCATTGAAGATTATTTTCTATTTCAATTTTGATATTACAACATTTCATAAGAAGTTATCGTACTTATGAAATAATTATTTTTATATTTATACGCAAATGAAGGCACAGGCAGGTGCCGTTGAAATGTATGATTAAACACGAAAAAGTAATTTCATAAGAAATGTCTATATTTGACTACCTATGATGTAAATATTAATAATATAGGTAATTACGACTAATTTCAGCCGATATTATAGTCACCTAAATAAATAATCTCTTAAAATATGAAACATACATAATTAGTACCTAAAATGTAAAATCAGATTAAATAATAAATATGTATTACTGAACTGCAGTTATATTTAACTTAAACAAGTAACAATGGTCGTGGAACATCTATTGAATATTGTAAAATATTTTACGCCGAATATGGCTACCCCGAATTTCAGGGCCCGTCCAGTCTCTCCATTCGAGGTAATATTCGACCCAAATTTGTCCAATGCGGACACATTTGTGTCGTCTCTCTGAAAAATTTTTCTTTTATTAGAATGTATACTTCAAATATTGTATTTATGCGTGAATTTGGCAGTCTTTGCGAATATGTGAATATTTTACGAATATTGGTTATGATGTGATCTTCTGAATATGTTATAACGAGAAACTGTTCAGTAAAAATAATTCAACAAGCATAAGGTAGCATTTTAATAGTAAGTACCATCGGCAAGACTGTTACCTGTACCAAAGAGGATCGAGTATTATAGTGAGTTACTGTCAAAGTAAAATGTGTAATCACAGTGTATAGACTGCCATCTCACGACACACGCTTAAAACTTTTGAACCTCGGTTTTGACAATATGGCCTATATTGTTAGCTTTGATATGTGTTACAATGACAAATTTTAATATTAGCGCCATCTAGCCGAGCGTTCCCCAAAGGTGTAACGCCATCCAGGCCACCGTACCTTTTTCTCTAGGGCTTTGAGGTACGTTTTTTTCTTAGACTTCATTCGTCTATACGGAGTTACATATGTCTTTGCCTGTACATAATGTAATAAACATGTAATCCTTATAACAAGGTCATAAAGTCTACCGATGGTTAGCTAAGAGTGTTGCTGTTATTACCTATACCGCGTGTGGATTCCATACGGGCGAATAATGTATCCAGTTATAGTATCTGATTATACGAATCGTATAAGATAATCATTTTATAAAAAGTGTTATTAATTAAGAGTAATTATTTTTTTAATCTGACCAAGCGGCAATGTGGCGTACATTGTCCAACTTAATTTGACATGACATAATAAACGTCATGTCGTAATGACGATTAGGTAGGCACGCCAATTTTATTGATGTGGACGTAATACATTGCATGCTGGATTATTTTGTATGAAAAAAAATCTCGTCTATTAAAAAAACATGTAGTTAGGCTCCTTAGGTCCGATACTAATCGTTATTAAGATATTCGCCCGTATGGAATACACACGCTGTATGTGTTTATTTTTGCTGTGTGTTTCATGACTCATGATATTACTGCTTCATGTAATTTTTAAATAATTATCAGCTCCATAACTTTTCAAACGGTTTTCTCGTGGTGGATTAAACGAAAAAAGCATACACGTTACAGTTTCTTTTTAATTGTGAATGCTGCTATCCCGAACTAAAGGCTAATAAACGAATCGAATTTGAGAAGTAAGTCATTACTTCACGAGTCCTCCCTCCATTCTCCCGAGGCAAAACTCGAGACGAGTGAAGAATGACATTCTCGCACGTGTGACGAACGACGTTTTTTAATGCAGTTGCGAAAAAACACTACTACAACGAAATAAAACGATAAACAATTGTTTAAAAACAATGTGCTATTGTTTGTGTACTCTTCTTTTACATAGGTAATATTATCGAAGTTTTTTTCATTATTGAACCGCCGTTATCATGCGCGCGTTGTATTTCGAACTCAACGTGTTCTTAAAAGTATTCGTCGAAACATTAAGTGCCGTAATCTACCCTATCGGAAATTGCTAATACATTATTGGAAAATTTTATGTTTCCGTGCTTTTTATAGACCCATATATCGGACTTACTCCATGCTGAAACCATTTTATGACTTTAACGATCATAAGTAGGTGTTTTATAGCGCTTTCGTGTAAAATACTTCGTGTTACATTATAAACTGTATGGCGTATCGGGTATAATATGAAAGCGTCGTAAGACGCCAAACGACTTTGGAAAGTGATAATCAACAATGTTCCTTTGTATGGTAATTGAAAACTAATAGATTTCTATTTTTTTATTATTATTTTGAAATGTATGTTTGATTTTTTGATCTTTGAGATTGATCTGCTACCACGGTTCAGATGTCTTATCTGATGATGGAGATAAGAAGAGGCCGTGCCATGGGAACTCTGCTGTGATAAGACAATGTAATATTTAGGACTTTTTTTTATAAAAGTGAGATCAGTGATATAAACTTGTAAAGAAAACTCAAATTTTCACCAAAACTTATTAAATTACCGAAAAAAGGTACAGCGAGGCAAATCCCGACTAGGGAGCAATTGTAACTGATCCATTTTTCCATTATTATACTATAAAGTTGAATTCCACACGCAGGCCATATACATATAACCAGCGGACACTCTATTTAATAATACAAACATTGAAAAACAAAAAAAAATGGGTCAGTCGCAATTGGCTCCCACTCGAAATTGTCCCGCTGTACCTTACATCAATTGCACCTGCCACGAAAACGAAATGTTAATTGAACTATGTTTAAGGATTTAAACTTTCACGATTATTACACATCATTATTTTTCTCCGAGACCACGGGGACAACGCCGTCATTTTGCCTATTATCGCTCCAAAAAATATCATTCTTTAGCCGCCTCTCCCCTAGACATTTGTTTTCAAAGTTCTAAACAAACGAGCGTTCGGTGAACGGTGATCGTGGAGCGTCCGACGTTACGGCACGACGCCGCGACGCGCGTCACAAATCATTTACCACGATCAATCACGACCGAAATGGTGTCTCCGACGCCTTTAGCTATCACTTTAGGAAATTGACTGAAATTTCTGCTGAGCTGTGAAGCTGAGAAGTTGACTGGCTTCATTGGTGGAGCAGAGGAGGTTTAATTAGTGGAATAATTATATTATCTATTTGTATAAAAACAGCACAGCAATTTTCTTTAATACTAAATCGGTGGCAAACAAGTATACGGTCTGCCTGATAAAAAGCGGTCACCGTCACCTATGGACGCCTGCAACTCAAGGAGTGTCACGTGCATCTTGCCAACCCATTAGAAACTTGTACCCACACTCCTCTAGCGTTTTTAAAATAAGAATATAAAAAAACCAAAACGGTCCAACACAGATAAAAATAATAATAATCTGTGTTGAAAACAATCATTGCCCTATCTTCAAAAACCAGGGAGGAAATAGTCGAGAGCGTTTGTATGGAGAATTGGCCCCTCCTGTATCATCTTAAGTACGTACAAAGGTACATTTATAATTTATAATTAGCAGCAGAGTAACATAAACATTAATAAATTACATTTTTCCCATCATGAAACAATAGTGTTTTACGGGACTTGGTAAGGCAAGCGGCAATCCGAAACCAACACGAAGAGGCCATTTTCCGACATTAATGAAATAATAATGGTACACCGAACGGACGCTTAATTATTATTTTAACAGCCATAAATATATAAATTAGCATTCACAGGTCAATTGACGGAAAAGGATTATAATTTTCTATTAACATAATATTTAAATAATCTCCGCTCAACCCCTCGAGATGTTGTGCCTACGAGCGATTCTGCCCAACGGCTGTTTTTATTCAATTTACTTGGATTATTCCAGTTTTAAGGGAGTTTGTTGCAAATCTTGATTGATAGCTCGTAGTAGGGCCCATCAATTCTCGCCCGATAGCGGCATTTGCACTTTAATGGCCGAAAGTAAATTTTACGAGGTAAATATCGGCACGGGATTGATTCCAAAATGGATTTAATTCGATGGTACAGGATATGAGGTACAAATATTTAAATATTGACACATTTTATGAATTGTATCAGTTGGGAATCGCAACATAATTCGGGATTATTATAATTGTATTATGTTTACAGGAGCAGCAAAGCAACTTACGGAAGCTTTTTCGCCCTGAAGTAATCCTTATGAGTACTTCAGGGAGAAGTTCATAGTGTAAATACATATAATATGAATACCTAACAAATAAGTACATACGCGCGGATCCCCCTGGAGCCTAGGTTGGCCATACAAATAGACCACGTGACCACCCCCCTGGGGCCTGGGCCTTTACCACGTGACCCCCCCCCCCCCCCTGGGTACGAGGCTGGATCCGCGCTTGAGTACATAACGAAAACCGTTGTTTGTTTTTATTGTCGTCGTAGCCGGTGCCAACGCTGTACAGTAATGAAAATTCTTGTGTTCAGCTGTAAAGAAGATAGTAAACAAGCGAAGTTACTTATTACTCATTTACCACTTGATAAGATACTTTGAATGGATTTGATGAACAAGTAAAACGTACTTAAAATGAAACAAAGTCGGGTAAGGTTCATCGCAAGAGTTTAACGAGTTTTTGCTAGGCTTCTAGTAACGGCTACAATGTGCAAACTTAAGTTCTCGTTTCGGGAAACAGCCCTACCTTTCATTAAATATGAACAATTTACGTAGGTAACGATCTCGGGGGAAGTATATTCCAAGATACTTTGGATGGATCTGTCTAAATATATATGTACCTACAGCCCATCTCTAGAGCACAGAGCCCATTATTTACGTTTCGTAAAACAGTGAAAGGGTGTATTTGTTTTTACTTCTAGCTGACTGTAATTATATCGCTGTATAATTAATAATTTAATCAATAATATGATAAGACATTCTTACAAAGATTCACTAAGTTACCGGGACATTAATAGGCTAATCTGGCATTACTCACTAGTCATTATCCTCTGGGCCAGACGAGTCATCAAACAATGAATATTAGCGGACTGTTTCCAAATTAAAATCAATAACCAAATAAGTCCAAACTTTCAGCGGCATGAGGACGAAATCATTCGAAACACAACAAATTTAATTTATAAACTGCACAGACGTGGGATATTACGCGGTAAACAGCTAACGTTCGCTGGAGTCTGAATTTAGGATATATTTTCGTAGTTGGCAGTACCTGGTCCCAACTTCACATAACCTGGAGTAATTTACGGGCAATATAGCTTTATTAGATATAAGTATATTAAGTATACAAGTTAATTAATTTAATTAGGATGTTGAAAGGTATATTGGAATTCATGTATACTGAAGAACTGATCAAAATTTGAGATGTTGTAGTGATATTTTGAGACGATTTTTACCTGTTGGTAATGGATGATTTTTGTGTTTAGATCTTTGGTTAGTAATTGAGTTTTAACTGTACCGGGATTCGAAACCAGGACTAACGGCTTCACAAACGGGGCTCGTCATACCTACATAAACGCAAAAGTAAGAAGTGTTACATATTTAACTATAGATTTAATATAGTAGATTATTAATATAAAGGTAATTAAGACTGGCCGGAGCAGGCGGCAAATCGTGATGGGTGGCGGAAGAAGGGGAGGCCTTTGACCAGCAGTGGGATACAAATGTAGGATAGAAAAAAAAATTTTTGTGTTTAATATCATCACTTTATTCACACCCTGACTTTCGTCGGTGTTCCGAGCTGCAACATATTTTGTTAGACGTTTAAAAGCAAAAGGCAGGTAACTTTCACCTTTGTGCGTTGTTCCGCGACCGCACGTCGCGCGCACTTGCGCTGTAAATTATGACCGACACAGACGAAGCACGTGAAGGTCTGGCTTCATGTTTTGTTTGAGTTATACCCATGTGTACTCGTATGTGTGCAAACAACGTGAAAAGAAATGTGAAAAATTACAACAGACTCGCAAAATGAGGATGGACATAGTGAAGTCAACGCGTTTGGGTAGGTAAGTCTGATTTTGGGATTTTGAACAACGCACCAAGTGGGGCGTTTTGGAAACACAGCTTATCTAAACAAAAGATGAAACTTTGAATAAGGTTGTATATTGCCCAACCATTTACTCAATATATCGAAGGCAGGACGGATGGTCTAATGCAAAGGTGATTTTATCTTCGGAACATTGTACTGCGGCCGCGTGTCGCGCGCACTTGCCGCCCTAAATTATGGCCGGAGCAAAACTTGCCGTTTTTGTCCCCAAGATTAACGATGAACAACCGCCCTCGAAAAATCCCGTCGCCCCAAACGGATATTGCCAGAAACTTTACGATATAAAATTTCCTTTTGATCTCGGGAGTTACGTAAATACGAGTAAATAGAATCTTTTATAGATTAGCTGCTCTTCTTTTCTTTTGAACGTGAGATGCTTAAAAAAGATTGCGCGGTAACCATTATTTATTGAATCGGGAACGCAACAGGTATGTAATGCAATAAACAATATTGCGTTATGAAGAAAATTCAATAAATCCGTCACCATTATACGAAGCTTCTATTTATAAAGCCAATATTATCCGCCTCTATTCGCTTCTCTTTTTAACTATAAGCTTATTGTGATAGATTAGATTACATTATTTTTATTGTAAAATGCACGAATGGTGGTCATTTACTCCACCTACAGTCATATCCATACTAATATTATAAATGGGAAATTGTGTGTGTGTGTGGTTGTTTGTCTGTCTTTCACGGCAAAACGGAACGACGGATTGACGTGATTTTTTAGGTGGAGATATTTGAAGAGATGAAAAGTGACATAAGCTACTTTTTATCTCTTCATAGAACTCCCCACCTCTCTAAAATGGGGGGTGGACGTTTGTGTTGAGCATTCCGCAATTTTCTAATTTAAAGCGAGCGAAGTCGCGGGCAAAAGCTAGTATTAAATATAAGATCATACCATCCCACACATCAAAATGCGACCGCCTAAGAACGCGCATACACTATACCACACATACATGGCGCCACAAAAAAATGCCTTTTTGCCATCGATTATTTGTAGTATACATTTTTATATTAAAGGAAAAAATAGAAAAATTTACGCTTCCGGCGGGACTTGAACCCGCACCATATTTGCAATCCGTGCAATGCTCTTACCAATTGAGCTACGGAAGCCACGCCGGACTTCGCAAATCTTTCCATGCCTTTCCTTTTGTACACACGTCTTGGGGTGACGTAAGCGTAAATTTTTCCATTTTTTCCTTTAATATAAAAATGTTTAGAATCGTTAGCAGACGTTTCTGCTTAATAAAATTTATTTGTAGTATATTTGTAGATTGGCGTTAAGTGTCAACTGTCTAGTCATAATTCTATGTCAAAAGTGACACTTAACGCCATCTACAAGTATAATCGAAAGCTACAAGACATTTTTTTCTGTGGCGCCATCTACGTATGTGTGGTGTAGTGTATGCGCCTTCTTAGGCGGTCGCATTTTAATGTATGGGATGGTAAGATCTTCTTATATTTGGACGTAGTTACGCAGAAACGTTCTATTCCACATGAAATTGTCATTAAGTTTTAGACCTTGTATGAAAAACAAAAGTCTTTCATTTCAATGACAATTTCAGATGGATTGGAACGTTTCTGCGTAACTACGTCCATTTAATCTATGCTACAGTAAGATAGCAGACTGTAAGTGTAAGGTTGCACTTACTGGTCTGCTACCAGGAAATCTAGAGTATGAACTATGATATTCATTCGTATTTCATTGTGCTGCGCAGTATTCTCAGAAAGAAGGTTAGTCAAGCGTACCCTTCTTTCTGAGAATAACATAATACATATAATACTCATTTAATTTAATTACCACCAATTAATACCAGTAAAGTGGAAAACTGCATTATATCAAACCCACAAAATAAATGTAATAAATATAGGAATATTAGGAATCTAATAAAAACACGCTGCATAAAAATTTTGCAAAGCTAAACGATTTTTAACACACCCTTCACTTAGCACAAGGTAGGCTTCAGGTTGGAAGTACCCGCATAATATTTACATAAATGTATTCTTAAGCAATTTATGTAAACGATGCGCATGTAATTCCTTAAACTATAGGGGTGAGGGAAATTGTCTCTACATGGTTTAATATATGATTATTTTTCTTTCGTGAAAGGTGTAGACCAAGCAATAAGAAAGTATAGTCGGAAATGCTTGGAACACAATTTCTGACTTCGTAATATTGTTTGTACTAGGAAATGAACATATCAAAAAACCTGAAACGGGTACAATCAACTCCCTCGATTCATAGGAAAACGATACCAATAACTAACCTAACCACACGATTAAAATTTGGAAAAAAAAAAACGACGTAAGGGACCAATTTTCATAAAACATGGCTAGGAACACTTTCGATTAATTCAGCTTTCAAACAAAAAAAAAACTAAATCTAAATCAGTCCGTCCGTTCGGGAGCTACGATGCCACAGACAGACAGACAGACACGTCAAATTTATAACACTTAAATTAAAATGGGTTAAAATGGCATGAAGATCTTGGAGGCAATGTCGTCACTAACCTGGAAGATGTTCTAGAAACATGGAAAGTTTACTGCCAATCTCTCTTTTTAGATCCAGACGCGCACAACTCTACGATTCCAGATATTGGAGAACTAAATATGGAACCGGATATCTTGAAGGAGGAAGTAGAAGCTGCTATACAACATCTCAAATCGGGAAAAGCGATAGGGAACGATAAAATTCCGATTGAGATCGTCAAATGCAGTGGGGAATATGGCGTAGAACTTTTCCATAAAGTTTGCAACAACATATGGCAAGCAGGTGTTTGGCCTCAAGAATGGACACATTCGATCTTTGTTCCTCTTCACAAAAAAGGCTCCACAAAAAAGTGCGGTAACTATCGCCTGATTTCTTTAATAAGTCATTCCAGTAAAATATTACTACATATCTTAAATGAGAGACTGAAGGCATATATCAGCAAAGAAATCGCACCAGAACAAGCTGGGTTTGTAAGAGGTAAAGGAACAAGAGAACAAATCCTTATACTGCGTCAAATAATAGAGAAAGCTAGAGAGTTCAACATACCAACATATATCTGTTTTGTTGACTTTCAGAAGGCGTTTGATTCTGTGAAATGGCCGCAGCTTTGGCAAATTCTCTTAAGAATGGGTGTTCCAAGACATCTCGTTCATCTATTAAGAGCCCTCTATGAAAACAACTCCGCCTCAGTAAAAGTAGACAATGCTATGTCGAAGCCACTTTATCCCTCGGCAGGAGTGCGTCAAGGGTGCATACTATCGCCCTTGCTTTTCAACATTTATACTGAGCATATCATGAGGATAGCCCTTGAAGAATGGACGGATGGTGTACCAATAGGTGGGAAAAATATATCTAATCTGCGATACGCTGACGACACCACGCTCATTGCGACCAGTGAACACAGCATAGAAGCACTACTGCGTCGCGTTGAAACAGTCAGTCTCGAATTCGGTCTAAAGATCAACCGACTGAAAACCAAAATGATGGTCGTGAGCCGCAATAGTGAAAATAAGACAAAAGCGATTGGGAACTGTGAAGTTGTATCTTCATACATATACCTAGGGTCACTGGTCTCAGATGGCGGAGGCTCCGAAGACGAAATCAAGCGACGCATGGCCATCACTCGGTCCGCAATGGAGAAACTCTCCAAGATCTGGAGAGACCGTGACATCACAAGGGCAACGAAAACTCGTCTCGTAAGATCTCTCGTTTTCCCAGTGTTTCTCTACGGGGCTGAAACATGGACAGTAAGAGAGAGTGAACGAAAACGCATTGACGCTTTGGAAATGTGGTGCTGGAGAAGAATGCTCCGGATATCGTGGACCCAGCGGCGCACTAATGTGTCTATTCTTCAGGAGCTCAAAGTCAAACAAAGACTGTCAGATGTCGTTCACTCTCGCACCCTTAGCTATTTCGGTCACGTTACACGTAGGGAAGACTCCGCCATAGAGAGACTTGTTGTTCAGGGAAGAGTGGGCGGTACAAGACCCAGACTGCGCCCCTCAATGCGATGGACAGACCAAGTGAGGGCTCTCACCGGGTCACCCTTAAATCTCTGCGCGCGGAACGCTGCAAATAGAGCAATATGGCGGGAAACCATTAAAAAGGCAGTACAACGACCCCAATGACCACGACTACTCTGACAAGAGTATACGACTAAGAAGAAAATGGCATACTTAGTAGTTTCAATGCCGCAGATAACAAAATAAATTTGAGATCCCCGAATATACTTTGGATAGCGGATATCTTGAAAACTATATAATACAAGATGTTGAGAAATTTGACAGAATAAAACTTACGTTGAAAATTTAATTAGCTATCATTTTTTCATAACCGTCCCTAGGACACATAGTTTCCGAGATACACGCAAAAAAACCGAAAGTGGGACCTTCAAACACCTCTCTCCCTTCGGTCTCAAGGGGTACGACCTACTTACTACTTTTGACATGATCACCTCTTAACTAGGTACTTCAAACAATTACGAAGTCAAACATTGTGTTCCAAAGAAGTTCTGTACCTTTTTAACCGTCGCCTCATATCTCAAGAAGGACGGTTATCAAGTCGTCTGTATGTTTTTTTTTTTTTTTATGTTTGTTCCTCGATATCTCCGTCGTTACTGGACCGATTTTGAAAAATTTTTTTTTGATTGAATGTATATGCATACAGATTGGTCCCATTTTTCTCAGAACCCAGTTCTGATGATGGGATCCTGGAGAAATCGAGGGAACTCCTCAAATCTGAAAGGCATTGGTGATTTTTGTGTTTTTAAAAGAACAGCATGCATTTAGGTACGGAACAGTGACATTTGGTGCAGTGGAACTGCTGATGATGGCCAGAACGGAACTCTTCAAATCTGAACGGCACGCTTATAGTGACTTTGGTATTTTTATACGAACAGCATGCACTTTCGTCCAGAACAGTGACATTTGGTGCAGTGGAATTTCTGATGATGGTCAGAACCGAACTCCTCAAATCTGAACGGCACGCTTATAGTGACTTTGGTATTTTTATAAGAACAGCATGCACTTTCGTCCAGAACAGTGACATTTGGTACAGTGGAACTGCTGATGATGGCCAGAACCAAACTCCTCAAATCTGAACGGCACGCTTATAGTGACTTTGCCATTTTTATAAGAACAGCGTGCACTTTCGTCCAGAACAGTGACATTTGGTGCAGTGGAATTTCTGATGATGGTCAGAACCGAACTCCTCAAATCTGAACGGCACGCTTATAGTGACTTTGGTATTTTTATAAGAACAGCATGCACTTTCATCCAGAACAGTGACATATGGTGCAGTGGAACTGCTGATGATGGCCAGAACCAAACTCCTCAAACCTGAACGGCACACTCATAGTGACTTTGGTATTTTTGTAAGAAAAGCATGCATTTAAGTTCAAAACAGTGACATTTATTTAGTTATGTTTGTTAAGCATAAGTTTTGAAGTCAAAGTTTGTCAAGCTTCGATTTCTTATAATATAATCGGATTCATGAGGAATTGAGGAAACTCCTCAAACCTTAACGTTATACGTATATTCATTTGTGTTGCCATCTAATAATTAAACCATTAAAGGCAGTTTAAAAAAATACTTACACATTTCTACATAATCCAACATTCGCAAGTAGCTTTCACCAGAACCCGAAAGGCGACGGTTTTTTTTTCTTAAAAATTATTAGAACATTCATTTCTTGACGGACTGGTGTATATACTGATGTGCCGACGGAAAGTTTCCAAAATTCTGAAATTATCACGTAGGAAAACTTCGGAAACTTTCCGTACTTTGTATGGACAATTGTATGGATAGAAACTTTCCATTTCATAAATTTAAATTCCCTTTATTTTTCATGAAAGTTTCGTGAATTTTTCAAGAAATTTTAGATTTTTTGGAAAGTTTCCGCAACTTGCACATCATTAGATGTATATAACAACACGTGCGGGCCGCTTGAGTCAACGGCCTGAGCAAAGCGCGAATACCTTCATAGACACGTTTTCTGAATATGAAAACGTTAGCTCGATGAAGGATATTCAATGTCAAAGAAAACAAGTCTGGAGGTCTGTGGGGAAAAGCTTGCCTAAGCAAACTGAAGTGGTTGGGTCTTAATGGCAGTATATTTACGCATGCTAGCGCCTTGTAGCGCGTGCCCGAGCCGTGTTATGAGGTCAATGATATTGGGTGGTAAATGGTTCTCATATAAATTGTACTATGAAGAGAAAAAACACTGAGAGTACTGTAAGTAATTTTTTCTACTTGTCGACTGTAATCTGTCAATTAGGGCACCACAGACTAAACTATAAGTGCTAACTTTTCAGTGTTGGATACTCTATGGCAGTTCCGACTCAATTATAATAAGCTCATTATAGTTGACTTTAGTTAACTGTAATAATTTCAAAAATAGAACTTCTTACAATTTCTATACTAATTTGCGATACCTGGCAATTTTTTCTGAATCTGAAACACATTTTTTTTATCTGTCGCGTTATCGGCCAATCAGAGACGGTTATTACAAACAATTGGTTGCTAGGTAATTCGATGTTGATACAACGGTGAACGACTCTATTAACATTAATTTTAACTTGCATGAATGATGATATTTCCGTCCATTGATGATGAAGATGATGACTCGTAGAAAAAGTATTGTATACAATAGTGATATAATTAAGATTTTCACTCTCGTACCGTACTATTAGGCCACTCAGCAAGCTTCGTGGCCTAAACATGGTACTCGACTGAAAAGCTTTGTATTATATCACGATTGTATAAAATACTATTATGTAAAATATGCGGCAACCCAGATTTTATCCCACCGCTATATGAAAGTGACTATCTATGTGAAAAATGACTATCTACTGATAGTAATTTTTCATACTCGCAATTAATGTCAATCAACATAAATAACTAATATTTGCATATTAGCTTGCCAAAATAAATAATTATAATCTAAATACTTATTACATATTAATGTAAACAGTATATTATAGTATATAAAAACACGGTGTAGATATATCGGTACTAGGTATTTAATAAATTATATAATACCTTTCATTTGTTTGTACAACATCGACTCCTCTTAACATAACGAAAAACATCGACAAATGGCACTGCCTGCCTAACGAGATTATTACATTTCGGCAAACGTAAACGTCGCAAGACTGACAAAAATCATTTAACATATAAAGAAATCCAATTATGGGGAATAACGAGACCCCGATTCCGAACACAGAAATTCTCTGTGGAATATTAAAAAAATTGACTGCGTAAATACTAAGGCTCGATAAAAACTCTGCTTCGTTCGCGAGACATTACTGAATCATCGTGTAGCGAACAAGGGCCGGATTTAGTTAAAACATTTAAATGAAGCTATTCGCTCCTCAATCAGTATCAACGTCACATCTTGTATATGAACTAAGTCTTTCCCATCACGAAAACCACAGGATATTTCGGACCTTTGGGAAGCGTGCGCGGAGCCGAAGCTAACACGAAGAGCCCTTTTGACACTTTAATGAAGTGTAAGGGGTGTGTATGTGTGTGCGCGCCGAGTACTATACTATTTATTATTACTATAGAAGAGCCCAAATAGTATATTTTAGTCTACTTATACATAAGATATACTTTACCATAAGCTAAAAGTACCAGTGCTCGACGCGCTATTGTCCAATTATATGACACCCTTTAATCTTAATATTCTACTTACTGGTACAATATCAAAAACCTCTACCTCGTAGGTGTATTTTTCTCAAATAAAACCGAATACTTACTTACTATACTATATAATACGACAATTTCAAGCAGTAGGTAAGTAAAGATCATACTACCCTTTCCAGATTATATAAACATGTCAGCGCAATTCCATTTGAGTTTAGTAAATTGCTACCGAAAATAAACACAGCAGTATTATGTCAAACAAATTTCTAAACATACTGTTTTCCCAAGTTTGGCGCGGAACACCCACATTAAAACAGTTTACTAAAGGAAAATAAATTGAAATATGTAATCCTAAGGCTCTTGACGTCATAAGCGTATATACGTTCTTATGGATTAGAGAGCTATTGTTCCCAGAAAACGATATCGTAACTGTAATTAAAGTTTGTCGCAGATAGCATCAGCTAATACACCACAACCTCATATTTTATTCATTTCATTTACTGCAAAAGAAATCTTAAAAACCTAGCATAAAGTATACGTTTCAATCCTTTTTAATACGACTATTTGAGTTTTTGATAGTAAGCACCTTACATCGTGTGCGATTGCAGCAACTAGGTACTTAATTATCAGGATAAGATCCCGGGAGTGGGGACGCAAGTGGCTTTAAGGATATACTGCTCTTGCCCCTCCTTGATCTTTACTGGTAATATCAGAGATACTTCAAACTGGGATTGTGTAAGAGTTTAATTGGATTAGTTACAAGTGGGTAGATATAATTGAATAATACGGTTAGCAATTTTCTGCTTCGTAAATAGCAATTAAACATTAAATTAGACTGGGACACACTGTACAAGGTAAAGATTTTCGTTCATTATGATAATATGACTATTTAATTGGTGACACGTCTGGCCCTATTTGTATACGAAGGCGTTGGTCTTTGGTTCAATTTTCGGTAAGACCGGCCATTTAAAAATTGTGTGATGAATAAATAAATAAATAAACAATAAATATTATAGAACATTCTTACACAGATTGACTGAGGCCCACGGTAAGCTCAAGAAGGCTTGTGTTGTGGGTACTCAGACAACGATATATATACAATATATAAATACTTATATATGTAGAAAACATCCATGACTCAGGTACAAATATCTGTACTCATCACACAAATAAATGCCCTTACCGGGATTCGAACCCGGGACCGCGGCGCAGCAGGCAAGGTCACTACCGACTGCGCCAGACCGGTCGTCAAATGATGAATGATGAATGATGGTCGTCGTGATGAGTGGACCTTTTCTTAATTTCATTTTATGTTAAGTATATTTTATTAAGTAAATGAACGCGGCGACAACGTAGCTTTTACTCGATTTAATTTTTGTTTGTCCGGATTTTGTCCTCTTCAGATCAGAACTCTCGACCAATTCGCGAGAAATTAATCAGTATGTAACCAGATTTTTAGGAAATTATTCAAATGCTGAAATTGCTATAAGGCACTGGTCCCATCGCGAGCTCGTAAGCTATGAGCTATCGGCTATAAAAACGAACAAAAGATAATCACTCCCGTGCAACTAAAAGAGACACGACGATTATGATAGCTCACCGCTGGGCGAGTAACTATAAACATCGCCGTGTCTCTTTTATTTACACGGGAGTAATTCTCTTTTGTTCGTTTTTATAGCCGATAGCTCATAGCTTACTATCTCGCGGTGGGACCAGAGCCTAAAGGACTTAAGCACGAGTGGCGTGTATGGCGCTTAAGGCTAACGGGAGTTGACTGTGTTAACTTGACTTGAACAAGTTTTTTTACACTTAGTTAATGCGTTTTCTAAGCATAACGCGAAGGCATCCAACTCACAAAACCACTAGTATATTTATTTCACAAAAGGGATCTATCATATTTTAAGTATTATATAAATAATAAATAAATAAAAATAAATAAATATTATAGGACGTTCTTACACAGATTGACCGAGTCCCACGGTAAGCTCAAGAAGGCTTGTGTTGTGGGTATTCAGACAACCCAATTCAGAATTCAGATTCAGAGATTGGAGATTCAGACAATTCAGAATTGTGGGGAGATTAAGGTTTATTGTATAAGGTACTTACTTACTTACTTACTGCGATGGCTCAGCGACCCGAAGTGGATCTTGGCCTCCGACACTAGATTCCGCCATTCGCTCCTATCCTGTGCAATCTGATGCCACTCAGTCACTTAATAATAAGATAATAAATTGTATAAGGTAGGTGCACTAAATTGAAAAGGCAACCGTTTTCACAAGTCTGCAAATGCTGAACCTAGAATTCATATTTTTCTAAGACTGTTTAAGTTTAGTTACAAACAAACACTTACTGTTAGCAAACGTTTGAAAGGTTTCATTGAGATGTTTACTGTTACGACGCGTTATTCTAATTTTAAGCTCCACTGGCCTCGGTTTCAAACGCGAAACAATAAGTGGCAAGTTAACAAAGAAATTGTACAACGTGAGAACATGAATGGCCCAAATTTAAGGACGAAAAAAATATTAATTTAATTTTATGTTTAGGTACTTTTTAAAACGATACGGTAGGCGTCGATTCTCCATACAAACGCTCTCGACTATTTCCTCCCTGGTTTTTGAAGATAGAGCAATGATTTTTTCAACACAGATTGTTATTATTTTTATCTGTTTGTGTGTTTTTGTTTGTGTTTGTTTCATTGTTATTCAGATTCTCAAATTTCGTTCCGATTGATTAAGTTTTGAAGGAGGAAAGAGTGGAGAGCGGAACCTCGATTTTAAAGATTTTTTTGAAATATCTTTTGACTGAGTTGTTCTTAATAGACAATTTTTTTTTCGATATATCTAGTTAAATAGCACTTGTATATTTAACTAAAATTCCGAAGTTGAAAGGGGGCTCCTTTCCATTTTAGCATTTTCGCTACCGTATCCTCTTAAGAGATGTCTTTCTAAGGCTTGCTGGAATAATAATTATGTTATACAAGTGAGGCTCAACTTTTAATTTTCTTTTTTATATGTATGTCATGTTTACATTAAGAAGCGATTATATTACATCCTTTAATATAAACTTGGTACTTTATAATCATAAACTTTTAATGAATAATCATTTCAAATATAAGTAATAAATTTGTGCATCAGCGCAGGCTGCACGCCATGGCCAGTTTTGAGGGCAGCAAGGTTCGGCGGCTTCAGTTTTATAAATGGCACTTGTTTTCTATAATTTTATTTAAATAATGAACAATTACTTTAGTAGAAAGATGTTTATCACTTCAGCAATGCGTGCTGCAGGCCGTGCCCAGGTCTGGGCGGCTCGCTGCACAGGCTCGTGAGCCCGCAGCTAGGTTCGGCGGCAAATCTGCCACTTCTGCAACAAAATTAGGTGTAAATGAGTCATATTATCATATCGAAAAATATAATTGAATAAATAGTAGTAATCTTTTTGGATCCGGAAATGTGTACAAGGGCTAAATCATAACATAATATTGGAGATGCACATAATTCCAACTTATAACGCCGTAATTTTAAATAATAAATAAACATACATTAAAATTGTTTATTTGTATTTAATATTATTGAGTGCGAATGTGACTGTTATTATAACAACAAAATTACCCCTGTAAGACTCTGCAAATCTTATTTTTTTCATATAGTATCAAAAACATGCAGTAAAAGAGTACGCAAAGTTTCAAACATTTTTCTTGAGTTATATTTTGTATATTATACAACTGGGGCCCGTGTCTTGAACATTTTAACTTGTAGAGGAGTAAACTAACGACCGCACAGCTGCAAAAGTGCATAGAGTCAGGCCAAAATAAGTTAGCAACGATTTATCCCCGCCTCTGCAAGGGTTTAACAACCGCCATGTCATAATTTCATCGAACTTCAAAGTCAAAGTCAAAAATATTCTTTACTCAAATAGGCTTACAATAAGCACTTTTAAATTGTCAACAGAGCAATTTATTGGTGCAATAATAGTTATTTGTTATACAAGGGGGCAAAGTTGTATTTTAACGCCGAGTGTGGAATTGAAAAACGAACAAGTGAAAGGATTCTATAGTTGAACCACGAGCGAGGCGAGTGGTTCGAGAATAGAATCCTGAACTTGCGAGTTTTTTAACACACGAGAAGTAAAATACATTTGCATCAGAGTGTAACACAAAACTTTTCCCCTCACTATAGCGAGGAAACTACAGCGCAAAAAATGCGTTTATCACTGCTTCCAGTAGTTCCACAGGTGGTAAATCATCTTTATTACTAGATTCACCTACTTTTATCAATTTTAAAGGAGTTAATTTGACTTTATTCAAGGTCAAATTACTTTACCCACTAGTGGATAAAATGCGTTTTTACCCGCTGGTATTGAAGGACAAAACACGTGTTTCTGAGCTAGTGAGGGGAAAACAATATATTTTAAAACTACATTGAATTAATAAAATTATATCAATCTAAATTGTATAAAAAGTACTAGTCTAAAAACTTATAGAATAAATTCTAAATGGCAAAAAATTATTATATAAAAATACATTGAATTATCAATATAATTAATAACCTATAATTATAATTAATTGTTTTCAGCAACACTTGTATCCCACGGTGTTTCATCATTCATGTAGTCTTGTGTGCTATAGTAGGTTTTAGAGATCAGCATAAGCTTTACATAATGTTTAAATCGATTAAAAGACAGTTCAGTGATGTCATTATGAAGTTTGTTATAAAAAATCTTACACAATTACCCATGAATGATTTTTTCATTTTATGGAGCCGAGTGAAGGGCACTGCAAGCTTATGTTTATTTCTAGTGGTTATATTATGTACATCACAGTTTTTCTTAAATTTACAAATGTTTTTATATTAATAATATTCTCATAAATATGTTGACAATGCACTGTCATTATATTAATATCCTTAAACTTATCTCTAAGTGAGTCTCTATGGTTCATTTTGTATATTGCTCGAATAGCCCTCTTCTGCAGAACAGATATGGTATATATTTATCTCTGAACTTTAATGTTTACAATGGGCATTTTCAGAATGTGGGTACCCCAAATTAGCAAAAGTTGTTAACAAAAATTAACTCACTGTCAGTTTTGTGACGACAATTAAGCATAAAATCTGTCTAAAATTTTACTTTTTTCACATTCTGAATGTAGATTATCGCTTAAAGTTTATGTAATTAACACAAAAACAATATTGTTATTGAAATTTCATGCTTAATTATAGCACAGAATATATAATAGTACAAGTACAGAAGGCCCACTGCTTTGATGTTCACGAAATGTCGCCTTTTTAAATGCCTACAAAATTCTAACAAAGAAACGAGCCGCACGTGCGCAGCGTCGGATGATAGGGTTGCCTATGGATTAAAACGAATTAACTCTCAGATAAAATGTTATACTATATATTCAAGTCTTGGGTACTCTCTAGGTATATACAACGTGTTTCCGGTATCACTCAAAACCTCAGACACCCCAACAGATTTTTATTTTTTTAAACTCATCTAGAGTATTCATCTTTTAATCTGATGATTACTTTTTTTTTAATTGAATTTTTAGATTTCTGTACAGCTCTACTTGACTTTTAGCTCTACACTCAATAAAACCATCCATCATAAACCATAAAACTATTTATTTGTGTACGTTACTGCAACGACATAAGGTTTACCAATAGACAGCTAAGACGTCATTGTAAAACACTTTAAAGCTTTGTCACAGTAAACTTCAAATTGGACAGGTAATCGCAGTAAGCAAATTTAAACCCAATATTCAGAATAACAAGGTTGTAATTAGGTAAGAGTTCAATTTGTTATGACTTATGATAAACATTAAGATTAAACTGACAAACAACGTCAAACTCGTAGCGGAAAAAATAATCGCCCAAGTAACCAGCCAGTATTAATACCCCTAAATACTGAAAAAGGTAAACAACCTCTAGCAATGCGATTTACACAATGTTGTATTACGAATACAATAGAACAGGCACGAAAAAAATAACTAATCATACTAATTTCAATAAAAATATTACCCCCATCAAGATATAGCTCAATCGATTCTACTTTCGATTTGAACAAACGGTTTTTAGGTTTTTAGTGTTAAGTGAAACACGGTGTATACAGTATTTATATATTTTTGTTTAAGCCTTCAGCATCACAAGCCTTATTGAACTTTTCCGTGGGACTTAATCAATAAGATCTGTGTAAGATTGTCCTATTTTATTCATGATGTCTATTTATAACTATGCATTATTAGCCATTCCACACGTGGACATCGCATATGAACCTTAAAAAAACTCGCGACGTAAAGTAACAATAGAAAGTGCGAACGTGCATTCCATTCCAGAGAACGCGCACCACCCCTGATTAGGCCGCGAACTCGCGGCCGCCAGCACGTACTTGTAGCGCGGCGATACAATCGCGGAGTGAGCCGCCCCTGATTATAGTCACAAAACTGACAGTGAATTAATTTTGGTTAACAACTTACGCTAATTGGGGGGTCCCAAATTCTGAAAATGCCCCAATACAACATTATTTGCACCTGCAAAGCTGTCAAAATCGTTGCCACATGGACTGACTCTATAGCTTTTCTTAAGGGTGCATTTCTGAGTTAAATGAAGTGATATTCTCGGAGATATTGGTATTCCAATTAACATCATAATTATTGGGAATACCTGTGTGTACGCTTGGTGTACGGATGGATTCAAAATTTCATAGTATTTGCAACATGCTTTGTGAGGTTATTAAAACGTATTATTTCTATACACTTGGTATATCTACAAAATGGTACCTATTATTTATTACTTACGTGGGCACTACAGCGATGATATTTCTTAAATACAGTATAAATATAGATATACATATATATTTGTTATAAATTATACCCACCTAGGTCCTGCTGGAGGTATTCCGCCATTCTTTATGGTACAGATAATATCTTGAACATCACACACCGTAACGTCTTCCTACAAAGTGATTATATATTAATAGGTATATAATGTAATAATGTAATTAAATTCCAATGAACATCATATCAAGAACACGTTATATAATTTAATAATTAAAGTCAAAATGTGTAAACTCCATTTTCATTGATGATACGCGTCACCTATGTCCACCAACGTCGTGCCAGACACTTTAGCAGACTAGAACTGCAATTATATAATTAATTATTAATTAATTAGGTATATACCTACCCTACATCGCGCTTACGTATCTGTGATCTTTAGTGAAAAGTGGTACAAGTATCGCGAATTTCATATAAATATCATAAGGTCTGATTTAAACGGCGGGCGTGCGAACTCGCATGCGATTTTAGTTACATTGCGGGCTGTAGAGGTCACATACAATTTTGCACATCCATCAAATACCGCAGTGTTATAAAACTCGTATGCGAGTTCTCGTACCGTCTAAATGGGCCCTAAGTGCGTTTTCACATTATCCGATCCGACATCAGATGCCGGAAGGATTTCAATAGAAAAAATCCAAGATGACACCTGTAATGTATGGGATATCGGTCCGACATCCGATATCGGATCGGGTCCCTTACAAAGGGTGTAAAGTATTTACCAAACTTCGAGATACATGTACCTACTTTTAGGGTTCCGTACCTCAAAAGGAAAAAAACGGAACCCTTATAGGATCACTTTGTTGTCCGTCTGTCCGTCCGTCCGTCCGTCTGTCAAGACCCTTTTTCTCAGGAACGCGTGAAGGTATGAAGCTGAAATTTATATCAATTACTCAGGTCTACTGTCCCTTGAAGCTGTGAAAAAATCAAACTTCTAAGCCAACGCAATCAAAAGATACAGCCGTTTATGCCGCAAATTTTCGACACTTGCAAGGGAATCAAAACCTACAGGGTGCTTCCCGTGAACTCAGAATCTTGAAATTTGGTACGAAGCAACGTCTTATAGCATAGATAAAGGAAAAATTACGAAAACCATAAATTTTTAATTTTGTACGGAACCCTCGGTGCGCGAGTCCGGCTCGCACTTGGCCGGTTTTTTTTTTATTAAGGACACATATATTATAATAACTTCTGACCATCTCACAGTGGACTTCGTTAAATTCCCAATGAGTATTTATTTTGTTTCGCTCCCACATCTAGTGGCCACAGTCGTTTACATTTTCACATTACTCGATCCGATATCGGATGTAGGACCGATATCCCATTTCCCACCGATTTTTTCTATTGAAATCCTTCCGACATCCGATATCGGATCGGATAGTGTGAAAACGGATTAAGAGTCCAACGGACGGTAAAGGCCTATTATTTCGATGTAAAATATGACAGTGCCAAACGAGTGATCGGCCGTTGTTGTCCGGAACAGTGATCGTCAGTAGGTCCCTTATTATGTCCCCGATATCTAACCACAATCCTCTTCACCTCTTAAGAGTTGTACCTGTGGTTGTACCTACACACGTTCACTTGTTTGCCTTTGAAGGAACTGTAATAGGTATCCATACTAATATTATAAATGGGAAAATGTGTGTGTCTGTTTGTTTGTCCATTTTTCACGGCAAAACGGAGCGATGAATCGACGTGATTTTGTAAGGGGAGATAGTTGAAGGGATGGAAAGTGACATAGGCTACGTTTTGTCTCTTTCTAACACGAACGCTGCCGCGGGCAAAATCTAGTAGGTAATAAAGGTAACCATCGACACAAAAAGAAGACTTACATAATAGTCATCTTCAACAACCAGCACCGGTGCATTCGCACACGCGCCCGCGCACTGCACCGCCTCCACGCCGAAGAGCCCGTCTGGCGAGACATGGCCCGCCTTTGCCCCGCACGCCTCCTCCACGGCCGCCATGATTATGTCCGATCCCATGATCATGCACGGCGTCGTTGTGCAAACTTTCACGTGGTACTTGCCCTTGAAAGACCTTGAACAGGTAATGGAACAAGATAAACTTTCGCGTTTCAATTCATACATGTTTAAATCGGGCGGTCTTCTAACATAAGCGGAAAATTGTATCTGCTGTACGCCATTATTTACTCTCGAGCTATGCGAGAGATATAGGGAAACATCCCATTAATTTTAATAGCTAAACGCAAACCTCTGGTAATTTAAAAAATCCAATTCCAACGTCGTCTTTCGATCATTCGTCTCTCTTCTTTCTATAGCGTCATGCCGCCATTTTTAGCACGGCTCATGAGCCTCAGGGCTATTTTGACAATGAATACCAAGATTTTGCGGAGCCACTAGTTTTCTTACTTATAACGACAAAATCCACCTTCTGTTACTAGTTTGGGACTCACTTCGGTTCTTCCCTGAACATTATTTGCATTTTCATTCATGCTACATGTACCTTTTAACCATAGTGTAAAAGGTAGAGTATTCGTAGACCCTCATCCGCGGCACGCCCAGTATCTCAGCGACCTTGTGCATAGCGGATATCGGGACCCAGCCAATCTGGCGCTGCACGAGGTCCAACGCGGCACCTAGGGCCGAGCGCTTGCAACCCACAGGGTAGTTCTTGATTATCGCCTCTAATCGCTAAAATAAGACAAAACACTTGATCAGACAGGCAAGCATGGACGCGCGATAAATGATAAAACATCATCTTGCCTGCCAGATTTTCTTTCTTAAGTAAAATGTTGGTACGAAATACATAATTATAAATAAACATAATAGCAAGGTACACTAATATTTCTCTAAGCTATATGTTATATGTACCACTTGCTTCCTACTCTTTTTTTAGAATTTGCAGTGTGTGTGATTGTATGTTTGCGCGGTGTGTATATGTGTATGTTTATTACGCGTGAGGAAAACCTTTATGTGCCTATGTCTATGTCTATGTCATAATTTTTACCTTTGGTAAACGTTTTATGCCATTAATACTTATTAAAAGTACTAACAGCAACACTCTTAGCTAACCATCGCTAGACGTTATGCCCTTGTAATAAGGATTACAAATGTACAGCTAACAGTGTTGATAATGTCACTAAACTCAGTAATCCGAAACCTCTGATTTATGTAACTTTCAATACAATTTATATATTAAACATAATTGAAAGCATTTTCATGATAATCTTTATTGCATAACGTGTTTATTCCATTCGATAAATTCAAATGCAATAAATTATCAACACGATGATACAATACAATACAATACAATACTCTTTATTGCACACCTCACATAGTTTACAAGTAATACACAAGAAACAAAACAAATTAAACAGAGGTAACAACAGGCGGTCTTATCGCTGAAGAGCGATCTCTTCCAGACAACCTTTGGGTACTGGAGTTAATATAATCAGAATATATGGTAGGTGGCTCTAAAAATATGAGAAGTAGAATTTAAATACAACCAAACAACACAAAACACTCATTCAAATAGACATACATAAATAAGTATAACCATAAACATACATAAACATACACACATAAATATATATATAAAAAGGTTTATATTCATAGAGAAACAAACAACAGTGTCATTCATAAAATCTAAGGAAGGGAAAGATAATATTCTTTAAGGTTTGATTTAAACGAGGCAATAGATTGAGAACGTCTTAACTCAACAGGGAGAGAGTTCCACAGTCGAATAGCTTGGAAAGTAAATGAACGATTATAAAATTTGGAAGATGAAGATGGCACAGATAGAAGGAAATTTTGAGAGGATCTAATTGAATTAAGATAAGAGAAACGCTCCTTGAGATAGCGGGGAGTTGCTGGATTAAAAAGTATAGAATAAAGAAGAGAAATTATGTGAGAATTCCGACGACGACGGATGGGGAGCCATTTTAGTTGAGATCGAAAACTGGAAACATGGTCGTATTTGCGCAGCCCAAATATGAACCGAATGCAGACATTTTGAATACGTTCAAGCTTACTTAGCTGATCCTCAGTAATATCCAAATAAGAAATGTCAGCATAATCAAGAATGGGATGAAGTAATGTCTGAGCAAGCGCAATCTTTGTAGGAATAGGTAGAAAGTTACGAAGTCGCCTGAGGGAACCTATAGCGGCAAACATCTTCCTGCTCACTTCGCTCACTTGAGGTACCCAGGTTAGAGAGTTATCCATGATAACGCCAAGATTTCTCACCTGGTTGGAATAAGGGATTTGGACATCATCAAACACCACCGGAGAAAGCTTAACGAAATCGATTTGGGAAATCAGTTTAGGGCTGCCAATCACAATCACTTGAGTTTTCCCTGGATTTACTTTAAGACCATAATTCTGACTCCAATCTGATAAGCGTTTCAAGTCACGATTTGTGCCCTCTATGACTGAATCAAGTTCATTGAACACTCCCTGCGAATAAATTTGAAGGTCGTCAGCATAAAGGTGATAGTAAGAAGAGAGATTAAGAGTGATGGAGTTAATAAATATAGAAAATAAGAGAGGGGACAGCACACCGCCTTGTGGAACACCAGCCAGCGTGCTGCACCAAGAAGAATAAGAGTTATCAATCTTTATTCTTTGCCGACGACCAACCAAATAACTAAAAAACCAGTCAATCGCCGTATCAGATATGTTAAGAGACCGTAACAAAGCGAGCATAATGTCAAAATCAACCGTGTTGAAGGCATTGCTAAAATCTAAGAGAGTAAGAACGGTAAGTTTCTTATCGTTCATACCCATTCGGATGTCATCGGTGATTTTGACAAGAGCCGTAGTAGTGCTGTGGCCAGGACGGAAACCAGACTGAAGTGGATTTAATAGGTCATTTCTATTCAGAAAGGAAGTTAACTGCCTATGTACTAGCCGTTCAAGGACTTTGGATAAGAAAGGTAGAATGGAGATGGGACGATAATCAGAATAAGAACTGGGGTTGGATTTTTTTGGCAATGGTATAATATTGGCATCCTTCCATAAACTCGGGAAGGTGCTAGATGCTATGGAAAAATTTAAAATACTAGTGAGGATGGGAACAAACAAATCAAGAAGAGGGAGAATCATACTACGGCTAATACAGTCAACACCAATAGCATTGGAAGTGATGCTTAAAACTGCCTTCCTGACATCGTTCTCTGTGAATTGGCAAAAAGAGAAAGAAGAGTAATCAGGTTTCGGCAAAGATGACAAATGATGGAGGGTACTAAGCTTATTTGGACCGCTAAAACAAGTAGAAGACGAGAAATGCTGATTTAGTAAATCACAGTTAACATTAGATAAATTAGAAGTTTGCTGAGTTTTGCCAATTCCCAGAGATCTCAAGAACTTCCACACTTTAGCCGGATTTCCGTCCTCGACCGAACTGTGTATATGACGCCTCTGTGCGTCACGACATATAGTGCTACAGCGATTTCGCAAGGTAATATATTTATGTTTGTTCGCTTCAGTGCTGTTAGCTTTGTACCTCGACTTAGCCTGATTCTTCTTCTCAATAAGAGCCTTAATATCTGGAGTGAGCCAAGGAGCAGGAAGATGCTTAACTTTTATTGCACGTATGGGAGCATGAACGTCAAAAAGTTGTATAACAAGGGAATTAAAAAGTTCAACTTGATCATTGACTGAACCAGCTTGAGATATCTTGCCCCAATCTATTTTGAAAGCGTCTTCGCGAAGCTTTTCCACATTCAACCTACCAAAACTGCGTTGCAAGAGAATTTTAGCCTTAACTTTAGGAGGACGAATTTTATAAGAAAGATAGAGAAGGTCGTGATAAGAGAAGGCATCCGCGGTGTATTGACCAAAATTTGCAACATGGGAAGGAGAAGAAACCATAGTTAAGTCAAGAAGAGTCGATTTACAATTTGGAAAATGGTGAGTAGCATCTGAAGGAAGGATCGACATGTTACACGATTTTACCAGGGACTTAAGACGCATTGCTCGACTATCATTCTTCAGGAGACACGTATTAAAATCACCCATCACTATATGATGTTGATACAAAGGCATATAGTCTTCAAGGAGCTTTTCGAAAGTAGTGAAGTAGTCAACATGAAGATTAGGAGAATAAAAAACGCAAAGTAAAAGTTTGGAATGGGACAGAGAGACATCGAGAAAAATGTATTCTGCGGAATCAGAAGTTGAAGAAGTAGGGGACACACTGAGGATTGAAAAAGGGATGTAAGAACGAAGATAAATCGCAACCCCGCCGCCACCCCTTCCGGAACGATCATGACGAATTAGATTGAACCCAGGAAGAGCATACGAAGTAGAAGGTAAAGCAGGCCGAAGCCATGATTCGGATACTAAAACAGCATGAATATTTTGTACGTCAAAAGATATTAAAAGGTCGCTATAATGAGCCGGGATGCTTTGCGCATTTATATGTACAATATTAAAATTTTTCCCTAAATTACAAAACTGTGAATCAAGAAAGTCGTGAAGTGAAAGAGGCAAACTATGGAAGCTATCTTCACCCTCAGAAGAGAAAGATAGATATTGATCACTGTTATCGCTTAAAGACATATATAGTTATATAAATACAATATTTTATATGAAAAAATACAAATAATAAAAATAAAATAACACAACAATAATCTCCATTCTACCCGCCAGTAGTAATAATGGAAGAAATAAATATTTAAAGACGGAAGGTCAGATTAAAACTTATCTAAATCGTGTATATAAATCTAAATTACAATTTGGATATTAATTTAGTGAAACGGAACGTAACATAATGATCTGGCAACACTATACTTGTCAATAATGTCAACGTCAAAGTGACAATTTGAAGTTAGGCCGAGTTAGCGAGTTTGCAATGAAGTTAATGTAAAAAGGAAAATAATACAACACTAAAAGAGGGTACGTGAGAAATAAAGCTATTACACTACAAAATAGAAAAGAGACGCGAGTTGTACAGTATTACCCAGACAATAAAAGAAGTGCAGACACTACAACCTATGACTTAGATTTGGCAGTCGCTCGTCGAGACCGGGTCTGTTTATCGGCTTTGACGCTGTTTTCAGCCTGGGGAACAGCATCTGCGTTCGGAGTTGACACGACAGGCGCCCGGGTATCCGGAATAGCCTGAAGCTCGTCCAGGGTTACTACGCGCCGACGCACGTCGTTTGCATCCAAGACGTACACAACTCCATCCCAGGTCCAACATCTTCGCACTCCAAACCGCTCCCGAGCCGCCATGAAGGTTTCCTGGCGCGATTTGGTCAAGGAAGATGATAGCACATTACACTGGTGATAGTTTTCAACGCATAAAATTGTAAGTTTATGCGTATTTGGAATCCACGGGGGATAATATTATAACGTGTAATAAAACTAATGAATTCATAATTACTTGCGTAATGTTACAATAATGAATACAGCAATTATTTTGTATTGCAAATTACAAACATTATCAAGGTACTGCTATAATTAGAAAGTTCCATTTAGTTGTTATCATAAATATAAATAAAGCATTATTCAAAGCAGAAAGCTTAATGATAATAAAATCAAAGTTTATTTATAATATTACCCTACCCTTTTTATTCTTGGTATGGTAGACCAGACATCGCTTGAAGCCCGGAGGAATATCTACCTAATTAAATATTTTCTTCGACTTATTCGGGGAACACTAACCAACCCAGCTTTACTCTCTCTGTTAGCAATTCGGGTTCCTCGAATCTCCTTTAAGCAATTACGCGCTCGCAATCACGGATTTTTTGCTGTCCCGTTGACCAGGTCTCGCGGGCTCTCTTTTTCTCCTTTACATCAAGCAATGACTCTCTTGAATGGTATCTTAATAAGCAATAGCCAACTTGACATTTTTTACACCTCTGAGAATCAGTTTCTCACAGCAGCCAGCCGTTACCTCGAATCCATGGTTACAAAAAGCTCTATTGTATAAAGTAACGAAATTGTAGTAATTTTTTTTGACATTGTGATTTTTTATTGTACCTAATTATTTCTTTCTGACACAATTGTAATTTAAATTTTCTTAATTAAGTGCTTATATGTATGCATGATAGACATAAGTAGTACCTATAGCACCGATTAGTACGTAAGGTTTTACTGTTAGTACTAATTGTAAAATAAACAAATAAACAAATAAACAAATATTAAAATAAAAGATTAATAAATACATTTCGCTTTTAACAATGTGTAACCGCCGTCAATAAAACAATCAATATCCAGATCATTTTGCCGAAAACTGTTAAATAACGCAAATCTTTGTCAAACGGCGATGCGAGCACGGTTCGTTGAAAAATTCAAAGCGATTAAGAGGTAATAATAAACATGGTAAATTACACAGGTGGTGATTACAGATTTGTTTTATATTTTTAAATATTCCGCGCCAATGCACTAGCAAAAATACCTAAGTGATATCTAATAAATACAACTTCGTGTTGTCTAGATACTGAGTGTATTCAGTCTTTAGCTTTTGAAAAATAAACATATTAAATAAACTCACAGGGCTACCTATTTATATTATTATCTTCTTAACTGCACTCTCAAAACTACATTATAATAAGAAATACAGTTTGATATTATTTTAAGCTGCATTGTATTATTTACATTTTAATATCGAAGTACCTTTTGGCTTTAAAAAAATAAACAAATAAAATAAATTCCCAGATCTATTTTAAAGGAACCGAACCGAACACAGTGGAATTCGCGTCAGTGCACTCTCAAAACTACATGATAAGTCTAAGAAATACATTGTACGGTGCGGTAGATAAACACATTGGCTCACAGTCATGTTGGCGTCGGTGAACTCGAAAGGCGTCGTCTCGTTGTTATCCGGCGAGTCTCTGTGAACGACCAGTTCGTCGCTACTCAGTGCCGCTGTGAGGGAGAATTTACGAAAATGCACCAGCTGAAATAAGAGAATTCAATTGTACACCTTCAATCTTTGATGTGAATTGGCTACAATATGAACCAACTAAGTGCTATAATTGTAAATGGGCCATTTTTTTCAAGTGGTCCACCCCACTTTTTTTGTAACATGGGTATTTTTTACGCGATTCATACTCAAGATCGTGAGGTCTTTCGATTCTGATAGGAGAAAAAAAAATGTCCCAAGATTTCCATGCATTTTTCAAACCTTCTATTCCTTTACCACCATACAAAATGTATGAAATAATGGTAACGGAATGGGGAAAAAACCTTGGGACACTTTTTTGTCTTATTAGGATTGAAAGAGCTCGCGATTCTGAAAGGAAACAACATAAAAAACAACAAAAAAAGTGGAGTGGACAACTTTAAAAAAAATGGCCCAAATGTTATAATTCATCCATTTAGTGCTAATCACGACACGTAGTCGTTTTGCCTCTACGACGCATTTTCGCTACATACGGGGAAATCAATATTAACGGCTACGACGCAATGCTACGACCGTAGCTCAGTGGTGAATGTGTATGTATTAAAATCTGACGCAATCGGTTAGCTTTACTCGTACTCATACTCATAATCGTTAGCCTGGTCAAGTAGTCAAGCTCTTCAATTATTAAATAAATGCTTAAAAGGTTTAAATGCACCTGTATATAAGATTATGATTTTTTTTGTTACATAATTAAAACCGTTTACAATGTTCGTTGCCTATTTTTAGTTATCAGTATCACCTATAGGTACTTATCCTATAGGTACTTATCAGATAGGTGATACTGATAACTAAAAATCAAGCAAACGTAGGCAACGAACTCAGTGAAATCGAGTTGTCCGTAATGTGTGCGTAACAAAAAACATAAAAAATGCATAATCTTATATACAGGTGCATTTAATGCGAAAAAGTGTTATCAGAGTTTCTAGATGTAGGTGTAAGTTTATTCTATGCCTATCTAAATACGTACATCAGTATCATGTTTATCTGAATAGCTCGAGTAAACTAAACAAGACTACAGTAAAATAAATATTATACAATATTATACGAAAATACGTGTCCTTACATTTGGCAGAGCATATTTCTTCAACGTAAACATTACGATACTATAGTTATATTTAGGAAATGAACTATTTATTATTAAGAAAAATTTACAATAGGTGTTCTTCATAAATGTGTTCTTAGATGTCAAAAATGGCATGTAGGTTTGATGTAGGTATCAAAGTCATATGATGTCTTGAGAAATACTGTTTCTGGCCAGTTTGTAAATATGAATTGACGAAGTATTCATACTTCTTTTGAATATGAATTTAGGCCTAATAAAATAAAATAAAAATAAGTATGTGTGTGTGTGTGTGTGTGTGTCTGTATGCAATGAGGAGGCACACTCAAAGGTTATGACAGATGGCGCCATCCTATTAGTCCATTGCACAGATAAACAATTTCATACGTGAGAGCTAGAAGATGATATGTTTATTCTTTCTCTCACATATGAATGACAGTGACATGCCTAGGCACTTGCACAAGCGCCGCCTGGCGGGATGAAATGTCAGTGTGTCTCCTCATTAACAATAAAATTATTTATGCATTAATAAATATAGCATACTCCCTTCAAATATTCGATAATTCTTGTGAGTGTAAAGTAATAGACCATACATTTTCTATGCAAACTTCAGAAAGAGATCAACTACTTCTACTGCTCAAATAATGTATAGTTAGTTAGACAATAAATAGACTACAGTATTAAAATACGCAATGTTAGCGCAAAACTCCCAAATCCTAAATAATATTTGGCCATTACGCGTAATACAAATTTAAGCAAACTAAGTTACACGCCACTAAACACCGACAAATTTAAACACAAAAATGACCCTTTATTTGTAAGGCCGCCATCAAATTATTTTCAAAGCCGACCTAACTAATCTCTTTCAATTACTTTGAGTAAATTGGGTCTACAAGATTTCGCATAAAAGAATCGTGGAGCAGCGTGTCCGAGAGAGATAGGGTAATTTAATTAATATTCTACATAGGGCACGTTGTATTCAGAACCCTTTAGGAGCTGTCTTGGGTCAACTGTGACAAGCAACATAAACCTATACATTTACTCTGAGGTTCTGGACTCATAGGGAACTTGACTGTTCTTAAAATAAAATATTTTTCCCCTCACTAGCTCGGAAACACGTGTTTTGTCCTTTAATACCAGTATGATACCAGCGGGTAAAAACGCATTTTATCCACTAGTGGGTAAAGTAATTTGACCTTGAATAAAGTCAAATTAACTGTTTTAAAATTGATAAAAGTAGGTGAATCTAGTAATAAAGATGATTTACCACCCTGTGGAACTACTGGAAGCAGTGATAAACGCATTTTTTGCGTTGTAGTTTCCTCGCCATAGTGAGGGGAAAAGTTTTGTGTTACACTCGGGTGCAAATGTATTTTACTTCTCGTGTGTTAAAAAACTCGCAAGTTCAGGATTCTATTCTTGAACCAATCGCTTCGCTCGTGGTTCAACTATAGAATCCTTTCACTCGTTTTTCAATTCCACACTCGGCGTTAAAATACAACTTTGCCCCCTTGTATAACAAATTACATACTATTATACCATGCACAAAATAAAGCATCGGATAATTATTAGAAAAACATGGACAGAAGTTATTTTTAAATCGAATTTCTATTTAATAATTCCGGTAGAAATATATAAAGTAACTGCATTGACCGTGACGTCACTCAATTCGATTTCATATTAGGTAATTCCATATTAGCAAGTCGTTGAAATTCGTTTTGACAGTTCTTAATAAGAAGCTGATTTGACTAGGAGGCAAGTAGCCTATTGTTATTTAGTTGTTTCTGTATGTACCTATGTGATTTTTTATGACTATCTACTAATTAGGAAACTATCGAGCTATACAAAAAATGGACATTATGATACTAAAGTTATTACGTTGAAACTTGGTTGAAACTTTTAGTTAGATACAAAATGTCAGCTTTCTATTGAACATGGGATAATCAAGCTCTGCTGTTTCAGAATAAAAAAGGCGAGGAATCAATTTTGCGACTACCTACATTTCTCACCTGAAGAAATATTTGTAATGCCTACAGGGGGTAACTGTGACAGTGAGATATTTTCACGAATACTTAAATACTAATCATTATCTTTTCAATATTTTAGTACAGTGCCACGAGTATCCACTGAAGATCCTAAACTCTTAATTACATCCCATACCTACTTATGATTCTTATGAACCTGGCACCCACTTACCTGGATCTATATCAAAGAGTATAATACTCACTAGGTATCTATATTTTATTCGTCAACCTCCTTGTCTCCTCCATTATCCCTGCACTCGCCACGACTCATGGAAGCCTAAAAAAAAGAAAAATTTAAATGACATTTCGCAGTTCCGACAATATTCCGAAAAACTAATTGGTACGAGCCGGAGTTCGAACCCGCGGGCTCTCGATTGAAAGTGGCACGCTCTTGTCGATTCTTTTCTCGGTGTCACGTCGATGTAGTATTGAATTTAACCCTGATTTCACATTTGTGTTTTTGTTATGATAGTGATTGTTGAGGAAGGTTTAGCTTTATACTAGTTATTTGTTGTGTGTTTCGCGCTTCCGTGCAATTCCAGTAGCCGTATCATGGTCGTTTGGTCGTTTTTTTGACGTAGAAGGTGACAGACATGGTGACAAATGATAGACAGCCGTCCATTATAGCCCTGCAGGATGCGTCGTTAGACTAGTAGAAATGTAAGTATAGTAGATGTTACAGATACCCAGTAGTAAAATCTACATAAAACTACAAGGAAGAATCTGAAATAAAATGCAAAGTAAATTATCCGGTCAAATATAGTAGCATCCGCCGCGGAAAAGGCTGCGACGAGCCCGCCCCTATCACACGAGATCGGCTACTGAGATTTTATACTCTGTACCTACGGACCCTGATATTAAACAAAAACATGAGGTATGCGAATTTGTTCTGAATAAAGTAGCGTTTTATTTTGCATTTTATTTGATTCGGGTATGTATGTCTAGTTTATGTGTTTACATACCTACCAGTGGCGGCTAGTGAAAATTTATGCTAGGCAACACTGAGCAAAACGAAACCTACCTTTACATTAGGTACTTTACTAGTAATCAATTTTAGGCAAGCCTGTGGGAATCGGCTTGTGTGGATCAGCCGCTGCTGATACCTACCTGTTTTCTGTTTAGTCAGCTTTAAGGACCAAAACAACCATAACCGTAAATTATCGGTTATTCTGTTAAAAAAAGAACCACTACTTACTGAAAAAATTGCTTCAAATGCGATGTATTTTCTACATACTTTGGCACTATCCACGCTAACACTATAAAAAGCCACTTAAAAATAATAAGGCAGGTGTTTTGAAGGATGAAAAAGTTGTTACTGGGCGCGGCCAATATTAACGGATATTGGAAAAAGATGGTAAAAGATGGCAGTTGCCGGATCAAGTAGGCACTAATATTCCTTGGATGCAATATCGGGGTTCATTGCCATAAAACCGCTCGAGGCGAGCATCTTGGGTACGTTATTGACCTCATAGAATTTTCCTGAGGAAGCAGATATCTAAGGCAATTTCAACGTCGTAAATGATGTCTATCGCTGTAAACCACTGACCTTTTTGCCTATATTCGAATATTTGTCAAATGTGTGATAACTTCCGCGTTTAGATAGGATTATAGCATGTCAAGTAAAATTCTATGCGCTTGAACGCCACGCTGTTATACCGGGTGATGGGGCCTGTTATACGAACAAATAATTGAAACACAGATTGTACTCAATTGGTACATTTTTTATTTATTACCTTACTAGCTTTTGCCCGCGGCTTCGCTCGCATAAGAAAGAAACAAAAAGTAGCCTATGCCACTCTCCATCCCTTCAACTATCTCCACTTAAAAAACCACGTCAATTCGTCGCTCCGTTTTGCCGTGAAAGACGGACAAACAAACAGACACACACGCTTTCCCATTTATAATATTAGTATGAATGCTGCACATTTTTTTTTCAAGTAGTATGTCAAAATACTTTTAATTGGCATTATCCTTAAAGCTTAACAGCATGGGAAGTACTTGGGGTGCGCAATGACAAACAACCGATATGATTCGAAGCTAGTTTATTACTGACTGGTGGTGGGGGCGGCGCGGGCGCATACACCTCACTCCTTCCCCTTTAATTTTGAAACCTGACAACAATAAGAAAACGACTAGGATTAAACTAAAAGTTATTTACTACGTATTACACAGCATAATCTATTTTCTTAGTTCTAGGCCTCAAGGTTGGGCCAGTCCGTACCGGAGGCGCGGGGGCGCTAACCGTGACGGATGGGGGTGCAGATTCAACATGCGTTTGACCTTGGTCTGCCTCCTTTTCCATCTGTAAGTCTGTGTTACACTCATAATTTCCTAATTCACTGGATACGGAATCATGCTGCTGAGTGACTGTCTCTGGAGAGGGAGGCGGAACAAGTGATAACGGGGGCGAAGGTGGCGGCGATGCCGAAGGCGGTGGCGGAGTAGACCACGTATACTTGTCATCGTCCTCACCTTTTTTTACACTACTGTCAACTTTTGTGCTCCCCGTATATCTCATAATTTGATCAACGTGCCGTTTGCACAAAACATTGTAATCGTCAACATATATTTCATACATTCTGTTACCAATTACATTTTGTATTAAACCTAAAGTCCAAAATTGTTTTCGTGCTGTAAACCACTTTAGCCATTTTCTATCCCCCTTTTTAAAATGTCTACAACGCATACCTTCATTTGAGTCTTTTAAATCGGAATATCTTTTCCGTTCTGGTAAAACTAGATCTAAGCGTGACCTGAAACTACGGCCAAACATAATTTTCGCGGGAGATAAACCAGTAGAACAATGCGTCGTATTCCGATATTCAAATAGATATCCTAATAACTTATTATGTATATCAGTATGTGAATTGGCAGTGGATAATATACATTTCAACATCTTCTTACATGTTCTAACACAATTTTCAACTTGGCCATTGCTAGCCGGATGATATATAGGCGATGTTATATACCTAATGCCATTCATCGCACAAAAATGCTCAAATTCTGTTGACTTAATTTTTACATCGTTATCTGATACAATAACATGTGGCACTCCAAACCTAGAAAACAATTCTTTCAACTCGTTTATTAGAGCTCGAGTAGACGTGGCGGCTTTCATAAACAAACATTCGAGCCATTTGCTGTACGCATCTATAACTATTAAGTATACGCGCTGCTCAAATGACATATAGTCGATATGTATCCTATGCCAAGCTGCCACAGGGCGAGGCCAGGGCGCGGGCGCGGCGCGCGGCGGCGAGGGGCGCGCGGCCACACAGGCGGCGCATGATCCTATCCATTGTTCGATATCGGAATCGATTTTTGGCCACCACAATTTACTACGCGCGATACTTTTTGTCTTCACTATACCTAAGTGTCCAGAGTGTAAGTCCTGTAAAATCTGATTACGATACGACATCGGAATAACTACTCGATGACCTCGGAATAAACAACCGTTATCTACTTCCAGATCAGCTTTGC
The DNA here is from genome assembly GCF_023078275.1 of Leguminivora glycinivorella. NCBI lineage: Eukaryota > Metazoa > Arthropoda > Insecta > Lepidoptera > Tortricidae > Leguminivora > Leguminivora glycinivorella. Next base: position 12,159,670 of record NC_062974.1, on the reverse strand, counting down.
AATTGAAAAACGGCATAACTGAACTGCACACGATTTTCCGTGGCCACCCGTGGCTCATATACTTAATTACAGTTTGCAATGTCGGATCGGCTTCGGTAGCTTTCCTTAAATCGTCAAATGTTACCGGTGCCACATTTGCGTCTAAAAATTTTACGAAGGAAATATTTTCCTCTTCCTCTTCATTATCACATTCAGGAAGCGGCGCGCGTGAAAAAAAATCTGCTACTATATTTTTCGATCCACTTATGTACTGAACGTCATAATTATAGGCCGACAGTATAATCGCGTAACGTTGAAGTCGAGACGCCGCCATTACTGATATACCTACCTTTTTACCAAATATTGATAACAAGGGTCGATGGTCTGTTTTTAAAATAAATGGCTCCTGTCTACCATATAAATACTGGTGAAAACGTTTTACTCCAAATATTAAGGCAGTAGCCTCCTTCTGAATTTGGCTATAATTTCGCTCACTAGGTGTTAACGATCGCGAGGCAAAAGCAAGCGGCCGTTCCGCTCCCGTTTGTGGATCGCGCTGACTCAGCACAGCGCCAAGGCCAGGCCCAGCATCTACCGATAACACCAACTGTGCCGCGGGGTCAAAATGACCCAGTACCCTATCGGAACACAATTCCAGTTTTACTTTTTCAAAAGCCTCTTGTTGTCGTGGGCCCCACTCCCATTTTGCCCCATTTCGCAATAATTCGTGTAGGGGGCTCAGCATGCCTGACGCGTTAGGCACGAAAGCGCGGTAATAATTCACCATGCCCAAAAACCGCTGCACGTCTAAAATATTTTCCGGTTTAGGTGCATTTAAGATAGCCTCGGTTTTCTTAGGGCATGCGCGTAAACCATTTTTATCTATAACAAAACCTAGGTATGTTACACTGTTTTTAAAAAAGTCACACTTACTCTTTTGCAAACGTAAACCTGACTCATGAAACCTTTTTAAAACCTCCTTTAATCGTAATAAATGTATTTCATCAGTAGGTCCCGTTACGCACACGTCATCGAGCCAACAGCTGACTCCTTCTATACCTACTAGTAACGTCTCCATGGTACGTTGAAAAATAGCCGGCGCGTTGGCTAGTCCATAAACAAGTCTTGTATACTTATACAATCCTTTTGATGTGTTTATAGTTGTGAGCTCTTGTGAATCGTCCGATAAAACAAATTGGTTATACGCGTTGCTAAGGTCGAGTTTCGTTCGTATAACGGTTACCGCCACCGAGCCGCGCAAATACCTCCTCAATGCGGGGCATAGGATACTTATCTATAATCATATCTTTATTGAGCGTTACAGAAAAATCGCCCGCTATCTTTATTTTACCATTATCCTTTAAGACTGGCACTATAGGTGTCGCATATTTAGAAAAATTTACAGGTACCAATATACCTAAACTGACGAGCCTCTCAATTTCTTCCTCTACCCTATTTTTAATTGCAAAAGGAACCGTGCGAGGCTTAAAGAATTTAGGTGTAACATTTTCTTTTAATCTCAAGTCTACCTGAAATTTGTTAAATTTTCCTAATTCATCGTTAAAAAGGCTCGAATATTCGCTAAGTAACCGCGGCAACTCAGTTTGAAACGATTCCGAACTAACAAAATTAATTTTATGTTTACCAATACCAAAATACATATTAAACTTGGTCATAAAATCACGGCCCAATAGACCTAAGCTACTACCATTTTCCATTACATAAATATCTATCTCGTGAGTTTGTTCAAAACATGTTATTTTTGTAGTAAAATAGCCGAGTGGTGTGACTTGATGACCATTGTAAAAACACATTTTAATATCGCATTTGTTTAACTTAATGTCCGAAAAGGTTTTATAATATAATTTATCACTTATCACACTTTTTCCTGAACCACAATCAAGTTCCATTGATAGAAATTTACCGTTAATGTTCACGTCCAATAATATAGGAGCATAATTCACGTACCTTAAGTTAAATAGCTCGCACTCCTTGCAACCTTCAGCACTCTGAGAGACCTCAGCTGATCCCTCAGGGTCAGCTTGAATACAGTTGACACGACACTGTTTCGCCTTCTCAGAGTTGCACACCTTTTTGAGGTGCCCTTTTTGTCCACACACCTGGCAGCGGTAGTTTTTATATTTACATTTAGCTGCGTCGTGGCTCTTAAGGCCGCACACGGAGCAGCGTCGGGAGTCGGAGGACTCCCCGGTACCTGGGCGACTTGTACCAACCCGGTACACCGGCTCCTGCTTCACTTGCACGATGGCAGTAGGAACAGATGTAGTACGCGCGCTCCTGGCATACGCAGCCTTCTGGGCCACCTCCACGGCCTTCGCGAACGATAACGTGGCAGCATCCTGCTCGAACAGCCGGTCGCGCTCCGGGCCTACGCTCAGCCCCAGCACGAATCTGTCCCTCAGCAGCTCATCCATAGAGGCTCCAAACTCGCAGCGTACCGCAAGTCCACTTATTCGAGCCGCCCATTGTTCGATGTTTTCTGCAACGTCACGCGTCGCCTCGTAGAATTTCGCCCGTTCGACGAAAACGCAGCGCTTCGGCGCTAATTGTTTATCTAACACTGCTACTAGCTCGTCGAACTTAGAATCCTCGACCTTCTTAGGATGCACTAAGTTCCTCACCAGCTGATATGTCACATCACTTAAATGCGTTAAGAGCAAAGCACACTTATTGTCCGCCGCTACCCCATTTAACTTAATATATTGCTGTAATCTGCTTTTAAAAATCTCCCATTCCTGGGTAGTGTGGTCAAATGCGGTTAAACACAGCAGCATGTTGCCCATTTAAAATCATTTTAAACAGTGCACTAAAATCAAACAAATGTTGAAGAACTGCATATTTATGAAAATCCAAATTTTTTTCGTACCAATTTCGGAAAGAGGCAATTTGCTTTCTTGTGACATAATCTATTATTGGCCGGCAGTATAAAAAATATTGACTGTAAAAAAGCGGGCCGACTTAAATCCCAATTTAATATCTGAAGAATGTCAGAAATACCTAACACAAAGAAAGAAGAAATTAATTATGCAAGAAAGAACACGATTTGATCGCCAAATCCAGCTTTAGCCGAAATAAAATTATTAAATCTCAATTATTCTCGTCCAACAGTTAAATATAAGAACGCAAATCAACGCTAAGCCGTCCATTTTGATAGAACCCTAAAAACGTCGTTAAATTTTCATGGACAAATTTAATTTCTTGTTGATTGCGGCGCCGAGCGCTCGTTAGATTGAAACGAATTTTCAATCAACCTCACAAATAAAGCCCAGAAGCTATATCCGTTCAGTATGAAATCATAGTAATTTCATTAAGTCTGTTAATTGAGCACGCATGCACGCATTCGGAAAGTTTAATTATGAAAAGGATATGAATTTTAATATAACTGTTGAACAACATTTCAATTTGGAAATGTGGAAACTATTAGTTAATATAATGGAATTGCTTTAGGAAGCTTGTCAGTTTTAGCAGTCAGGTACAGTGACAAGAGTGGCGTGACACAAAAAGCTGTGCAGCGTTCCAAATGATAATTCGAACGTTCTGGACACGACGTTTGTACAGAGCCTGGATAACATCGGACAGTCGGGCGTCGGGCGGGACTAGGCCGTCGGCCGTTCGTGCGATGATGCCCACGCCAACAGGGGGAACTCAGCCTACGCGATAATTCATAAAACACGTGGAAACCTATTTAATCAACTTGTTAAATCACGCCGAATCAATATCAATAGGTTCAATTCGGACATTCAAAATAGGTGATGATTGCAACCGTGCTTTGAATAATAAGTAAGTGATATTGATACGTTTCGCTAAATATTTCAAGCAGTACATTTTTAATCAAATCCATCCCACAAATCTGGAGTGAAATATTTATGTCCGGAATTAAGTTGGTGCAATGGAAGGGAATCAAAAAAGCCCCAACATCAGAATCTCTTAAACGGACGCAGCACAGTTCATTCCCTTTGTTTTATGAGACAATTAAGACGCGAAGGGATGTCGGGGCGGCGCGAAGACTGGAGTACATTTTTGTTCACCGTTATAAAAGGAGCGTTTAAATAGAAAATCGAAAACCCTTTAAATGTTAATGTTCTCCGAGTAACAAGTATTGGGAATTGATTGTTGTTCTCTTTAATTTGAATGTTAAAGAAAGTTTCAAAAAGGATTCGTTTGGGGCGCTTGCAGGCGTTCTAGTCGGCCGAGTATCGGAAATGGGGGCGGAACTGGGTCGCCTCTAAGATAATTATCTAATTAAAATTATTCAACAAATTGCAATTGCACCCAAAACTTATGCAAATAAATTTTTGATAGGTACCTTAAATCCTTTCTAACGATTCTAAGCGAAACACACAATTGGTACGCACCGGTGTACCTATACCTACATTAATATTTACTTTTAAATAATAAATCAAGTAAGCAACTATTAATTTACAAAAAAAAACACTGCCCAGAGAGAAATCACTCTGTAATCTAATTAAAAAACTTCTAGTAAAGATCAAGATTAACAGATGCAAAAAATACTTAGTTTTATCAATTCGCAGTGAACCCAGACCGAGCAGTCTTGTCTGAAACTGAAACTTTTCCATTTAAACTTAGAGTCGGGTTCTTTTTCACAGAATTAACCAACCCTAATTAGTTATTGTTTTGTTTTTCTTTGTCTCGAAGGTACACAATGTAGGTAGATATACTTATGCAACTGATGCATTTGATGAATTATCTACAGAGAGATATTTAAATAGAAATCATTAATGGTGCTTGTATTTTTGTTTATGCTGTCTTCCATTCCATATGTTCCAATTCTGAAAGTGTGACGCAAGTATGACCACAAGTAAGCGAAAATGGCTAGGTAATATATACTTAGGACTAACCTAGCCATTTTCGCTTATTTCTGTAGGAATGAGTCTTATAAAAGACAGAGTAACCTATCTGCCTGCTCAAAAAATTACCAAAACGATAGTTATTTTGACCTCCCAAAATAGGCAGATACCTACGCTGTCTTTTATAAGACAAAGAAGGTCTAAAATAAAATACTAAACCAATATTATAGAATTTTTTAAGTTAAACAAAAAAAATGCTGTACATACGTGAATACGTTCTTGCATATTTAAAAAATGCCGTGTCATAAACGATAACATCACGGCTTAACATTAATGCGCATAATTAAAAGGTTTTTCGTAAAAGCATAACGCTTTTGTGTCTTTTTTCGCACCCTCGTCACAAGTAATTGTGTTGTGAAGCGATTAATTTATTATTGTTTACCAACTCTGGGTGGTAGAAGCGCAAACAGCTAACTTACATATCTTAAACGAAATGAGGTGCCACTGAAAGTTCTAAATAGTATGGTATGGCAGATCAAGGCAAATCGGATCAAAGGGCGAATCCTAAAAAATAATAATCTGTTGATATAAAATATTTATTAAATCTGACATCACATGTTAAAAGAAGTAGTAACCTACGATGTAAGCCTATAGTTCACATAGTTATGAAATCTTTCAGAAATTGGAAGCATTTTTAATATTAAATCGCGAATCGAATATATTATAACTTGTCAATTTGAACAACTTATTTTTTTGGAGGTAAGGCAAATTTCAGATTTTTTTTTACTTTAAAAAAAATAACTGAGATAAAATATGTTTGGGTACTTATTAAATTGAAAATATATCTTTATATAGATGGGTAATAGTCAGCCAGTTTTGAGTATAATTTTAATTGGATCTGTCGGTCAGTTGACAAAATTTTAATTAAGTAAATGCAACCAGTTCCAATTTCCGCAGTGACCCATCTCAGTTCCAGGGAAGTAACTACAAATTTAGGCTTTAGAAAATAAGCTTATCTTAGACCCTTATAATCCCTGTCCGCAACTTTGATCCCTTCAAAATTGAGCAGACCTACAGAGATTGACGTTTACAGCGTTATCTGTCCCAGCAGGCAGCGCGCAGCGTCGAGCCAGCCCTTCGAAATATGATCTCCCAGCTGCAAAACCACGAGCGCATACATCAAAGGACCGCCTAATATCACCTTCGATCTACTAAACTCTGAAAACGTGTTGCGCGAAATCTTCTTTGTAGTTTGATAGTCGCCGAGACACTTTATTTTACATAAACTTCTCGCAATATATTTTCGTTTAAACTCGATACGCTGTACTTATACTTACACTTACCTACACGAGTTAAAAAACTTTACTTGGTTCTCTTGCTTATTTCTGCAATTTACAAGAAATATATGTACCTGTATGTACAGATCGTATCATGAAAGTAATAATAATTAAATGAAAAATTGTATGAGTGGCACTAGTATCGATCTATTTACATACAATCGTAACCTAACCGTCAAGAGCTATCATTTTATTGGTTAATATATTACACATGTGTATGTATATTTTCATTCACTCATTCGTTTCATTCGTCCCAGTTCGTGTGTATTGACCTGTACCTATTTACATAATATTATAATTAGACAGAATCAAATAAACATTTTTTACGAGTAAAAAAAAAAACAAGTCAATGTATGTGTGTGGGTTAAATTGTGGCGTAGGCAAGAGGCTGGCAACCTGTCACTGCAATGTCACAGTTTGGATTTCTTTCAACCCCTTTGTGCCAACAGTGGCACTGAAACTTAGTGGTTCATGTGCTCTGCCTACCCCTTTATGGGATACAGGCGAGATTATATGTATGTATGTAGTAGTAGTAGTAGTAGTAGTAGTAGTAGTAAACTCTTTATTGTACAATTCATAACAAAAAACACAGTAATTACAGTAAAAACAGTACAAAGGCGAATTTATCCCTTTGAGGGATTTCTTCCAGTTAACCTTTGAGTGAATGAGACGTTACTACCTACGTAAATGCTAAATTTTCTTCCTTATAACCCGATCAGAAAGCGATATGACCATAAACCCGAGCGAGTTATCTTCCGATTTACATAACAGCCTAATATTCATTTCCACATAAACAAAGAATCGCTAACGAGTATATTTGCTTGCCTCTCCACTTTAATAGGCAGAGGCTCGCGTCAGATTTTAAAGCTAAAACAAACATTCATTTTCACATTCAGTTGCAGGCAAAAAGTGAACGAGGGAAAACAACGCTGACACATTTTTTATTTCGCATTTAGGATTACGTTTTGTGTGTACATTTACATACCTATTTATATCATTTGTTTTCATCATTTTCCGCATCACTCTCTTATTACAATATTGTACTTTTAAATAATTAAGCGTATGGTACCTACTTGGAAATATATTCGTAGTTTGTTACTCGGATTTTCAAGGTTTGCTTTCTATTTCCGCGTTTTTTTTTAATGTATTAGTCGATATAATTATGTGTCAAGTATACATTATTTCATCAACACAGTTTCTAGTAATTCTGATCAAATATTTTAATTTTGTACTATTAGCGTTTGTTTCCTTGTATTCATACATAAAAAATATTAAATCAATATCGCTAGGTTTACCCTACCTGTCTAAACGACGAGCTAATGTTTTTCTTAATGTTTCTGCGATACGTTATTTTCATAGATTTTATTTATCTTATGGCGTTATATGAAATATCTTTGGTGTATATTTTATTCATTTAAGGTTCAGCAACAGATACAACACTCAAAAGAGCTCAAAGATACATGAATAAGTACCTATTATTCAAATGAGTAAGTTATAATTACTATCATTTAATAACGGCATGAATAGAGATGGATATCAATCATAATATTTGCTTAAACCCAAACCTGTGCCGATATCCTGTGACGTATTCGGACCAAAGGAGCTTACTCGGAATCCACAGAGGCCTTAAGTATGAACATGCCTTTGAAACAGGGAGCCTGGAGGTCTCACACATCTGTAATAGGATTATGTGCTCAAGTTCATCTTTTGTAGTGTACCTGTTAAACTATAATTCTAAACACCGAAAAAGATATTCGCTTACTTCATAATGGATACAATTGTTTAAATGTTTTGTTCTACATATCTTTGTATTTAAGTACATCCCTAAGTTAGTGCTTAGATCTCTCTATGAATACATATTAATTTCTATTGGGTTCTGTAACATCCAGTCTTAGGATATTTAGGCATGTATGCAATAAATACTTGGAAATGTTATTCATGAATAGTTCAATTCGATTCATATAAATCGAACGCTTTATACACGTCAAACGACGCCCATACGAGGCATTGGAAACAAAAAATGTCTCAATAAAGCGGAACATTTAGCAGTATGCAAATACTTCCGTATTCTGGCAGTAAGTGATTTCGTGTTCCCGGCCCCCTACAATCGTAAATTACGGCTCTCGTGTGCCTCGGGCTTAGCGATGTGCCGTTACCGAAATTTTCCGAGAATATGAGCAATCGGAGACGTTCTCGGAAATTTCTAGAAATGATCTTTGAGAGCTGAACCCTTTTGTCGCAAACTCGACGCATTGTTTTGTTAAATCGATAAGTTAAATATATAAATACGTACCTTAAAAGCTTGGGAGCAAACACTTTGTTATTTTTATGGTCATATAATTATCATAAAAAATATTATCATTTCGAAGAATGCTAAGATAGTTTTACGCTAGTTTTGCGCTTCTAGTTTTGCGTTTTCTTGAACAAATAGGAAATTTATTCGGAAAGATATTCTCAGAAACAAAAACGTTCTCGTCGGCACATCACTCAGGCCCACGTTTTCGTAGCGAACTCCTTATGGCCCTTAAAAAGACAATTTTAGCGTACGCTACATTAGAAAAACGCACTAAAACGCTCTAATGGATTGCCTACGGTGTCAGCGTAAATCTGCGGAACGCGGATTACTTACGACGATGTTTCATTCCTTTTGTTTTGAAAGTTGTTATTACTTAAAAGCTTTTTGAACGTAATAAAATATAATATTATTTAGAGTGACACCAAAATTAAAAACGTTGTCTCTTGTTTTATAAATTACCTAATCTAGTATTGTGGAAAATCGGAGTTATCACACAACGTTTTGTAATTTTGCCACGTTTGATCCCATACAATTGTAATGTATCATTTATTTACCTGATATATCATTAAGATTTTTCATACATACAGCGATTAGAATCCACAGGTTTCCCTCAGACTAAAACTTTGACTTTATGTCGTGCGAATAATATATTATTTAAGGATTTAACACGCAACGCGTTACCGGTTTTACTATTTATTGAACCCACGAGATAGCCCCGGGATGAAACAAACGACGCTTTAAATTCACGCTGATGTCATGCCTCACAAAAAATATGTATTTTCAATATCTTCAACCACATACGCCATTTTAAAAGACAATACCGCCGTTGGCAGTCCATTAACAGACGCATTATCTCCGGCGAGCACTCTACGGTAAAAATATCTATACCTGAAGCGGCTGACATGACACATTTTAAAGTAGGGAACAATAGTGCGGGCTTTTTGCGGACGCTGAAACTGTTTTGCTAACTGTGCATGCGTATAATGGAACTTGACTACAATTTTGTCTCATAAAATTAAATATATAAATATGATTGGCGCGAGAGTATGTCGCCGCGAGATAGATCTCACGTCTTCTTCTAATTGTATTAATGACATTGAGACGGGTGGTCTATCACGTGCTAACCCTGCAGACCATCTATATAGTTCCCTGTTTAAACTAAATCAAAGCCAAATATAACCTCATTATTGACTAACTCATACATTAGGCACGTGGTAACAATTTACACGGACGCCAAATAGAGTTGATTGTCATACGGCTAATGGATGAAATTAATTCGGTTCATATTGAATACAGACTGCAATTATTAGGTACTTATTGGGGATGTGCATCTATCGTTTTAGCTTAGGTCTATATACCTATTTGATTTCTACAGACTTAGTTTAGTTTCGATTGTTTTGCGTGAATGGGCCATTTGTTTCAAAGTTGTCCACCCCACTTTTTTTTGGATTTGGATTTTTTATGAGGTTTCCACTCAGAATCGCGAGCTCATTCTATCCTAATAGGAGAAAAGAAGTGTCCCATGGTTTTTTTCCCATTCCGTTTTACCATTTTTTCATACATTTTGTATGGCGGTAGTGGATTAGTAGGTATGAAAAATGTATGGAAATCTTGTAACATTTTTTTCTCCTATCAGGATCGAAAGACATGATTCTGAGTATTAATCGCGTTAAAAATACCCATGTTACAAAAAAAGCAGGGTGGAAAAATTTGAAAAAAAAAATGGCCCGAATACTCGTTGAAGTATTAAAGTTTAAATCAGTGTTTTCTTTATTTATCTTCCTTCTTAAGTTAGGTTTTGTACAATATGAGTGCCGTAAAAGTAAAATAAAAATAACACTTACAAAAGAATATAAAACATATAAACACATTATAAAAAACCTAACCTAGGGTCCCCAGCATTGGGGCAGGGCCCAAGCTGCCGGTGGTTAGGGCTGCAGAGGCTCAGGAACCGTCGGACTATCCGCGCCGTGTCCAAGATCCACGCCTTCTGCATCTGGCCGCGGTGGATCCATCCACCTAGCGAGAGCTTTTAAGATGGTGGTCGAGACTCTTCGCTATGAGACCGTTCGCTGAAACGACTATCGGAACAATGATCGTTGAATCAACATCCCATGCCGCAGGCGGACAGCTGGCGGTTATCTTTATAGTTTAAGTTAGTTTTAGTTTAATATTTATTATGTTTTAGTGTACTTGTGTAGTTTGTCAATATTAAATTGTTCTTGTATAATATTCTGAAATAAAAATTTGTGTAAAATGTAAAAAAAAAAAAAGTTATTTTATTATTGAGTTAGAATTAAAACCTAATGTATAAGTGAAAGGTACATACAGCTACGTTAAGCATAATTTGGTACTTCATTGTGGTAATTTTTTTCTAATAAAACGAAATAAGACAGATAATTATATTCAATGGGAAGCTATTCAATTATCTTCAGATTTTTAGTGACGGCAAACCGCCGCCGTCATAGAAAACAAATATCGGAAGTCTTGGTGCGGGCGGGAACAGTTTTACGTTTCGTTGTTTTATCTCTAATAACTGTAATAAGTTAACAACGTATAAGTTATGTATTGAAACGGGTAACCTACACCTCCATGAGTTTTTGGCAATTGAGAATAGTTACGTTATTCAATAGGGTAAACGTCACGAAAAATAAAATTCATTTTATAAAGGATGTAACAGAGTACCCAAACAGTTATAGTTCGTCCGGCGGTGTAAGAGCCAAAAGCTATAAAGATAAGCTAGTTAGTCATCTATTGTTAACCATTGTATGCCATTGTAACAAGTTTTATGGCTTTTAGCTCTTAAAACGTCGGACAGACTATACTTATAGGCTACTTTGCCTCCTAGTCAAATCAGCTTCTTTTTAAGAACTGTCGAAACGAATTTGAACGACTTGCTATTATGGAATTTATATGGAATCGAATTGAGTGACGTCACGGCCAACTTAGTTACTTTATACAGGGTGTAAACCTAATACGGGCGAACCTCTTAACGGTGGTGAGTATAGGACGTATAAAATGTAATTAGATAACTTTTACTTAAAATTGAAATATTTTTTTTATCCATACAAATTAATTCGGCCCGCAACGTAATGTAAACACACTCCCATTAAACGCTCGTTGACAGTTGTCATTGATTGTCATCGCAATCACGTTTACAGTACATTGCTGCTGAGATTTTTTTCAAAAATTCATTATGGGGTGAAAATTATGAGTAAATCAAAAACACCTCTTAATTAATGATAACAATATTGACTTATACGCCTGGTTTCATTTATCGCCCTTATTACGTTTACGCGCTGTATATTTCTAGCTGATTTATTAATTAGAAATTGGATTTAAAAATAACTTCTGTCGATGTTTTCTTATAATTATCTGATGTTTTATTTCGTGGATAGTATAACTTTTTTTTTTTAACTACAGTCAAGTTCCCTATTAGAACTTGCTAAAAGTCTAAATGCTAGGTGCATTACATTTTCCTAACGTTTACGCCATCGAGTCACGTGTTCTACAAAAAATCATGATAGTGGTTCTAGAACTCTTCATCCATTTTTAATTAAAATGAAAAGAATGAACAAAATTTCATTAGGCATATAGCTCCAGGCTTTTCATTTATGTTCAAGTCTAACTTTTATGAAAGTCTCAAGCTAACAAAGTTACAAAATAATAACGGTAAAAGCACTAGGTACTTACATTCAGATAATCAAATTACTTTTCAAGATATCTTTTTCATTTCAATAATAAGGTTTTGTGTTTCTAGAGAAGAGGGTCAGAAACCCTTTTAGTAGATGTATACGGCACCTTAACCTCAGGCAAGATTAAGATTAATTAATTAGCTACACGGGTACCCTCATCAACAACAATATTTTGAGAAAAAAACCTTTTTTTTTACCCAATTATAAATAAGACGTTGTTTTGAAACACTTCCCTTAAATTTTAATAACGAGGCTTTCCCTTGTTACATACTAACAATTATTCAATAAAACTTATTTGTTTTGGTTAACTAAAGTCTTGCTAATTTTCTATAATCAAATTAAAAGTTCACGAAGAAGAATTCGGTAACCCGGCAATGTATCGCTCCTCTTATACTGAAGCAACCGAATACATACATTGTTGCAGAAAACGTCAAAAAGGATTTTTAATTCGTTATTTAATGTGTGCTCTGGATCGGAACGGCATCTTCATCCTTGTAAGGTGCATTCTAAATAACTACAATGCGTCTTCTGTTGTACAGGTTTAATTCGCATTACTGTCGGCGGTGAAGGAAGTTCCTCCGAACACGTGTAACAAGCAGCGGGGACATAATGGCTGCCTTAAAACTGTGCACATAAATTTTAAAAGTTTTCCAATTTGAATTTAACTAACAACTTGAGATTTTCTTCGGAACATACTAAAAAAGTTTTAGTGTTTTAACTACGCAAGGTCCGCGAGTACAAGAGGGTGATTAAGAGTGATTTACCGAGCAAATTATGGTGTTTTTCCTAATTAAGTATTTGATTAATTATGATTCATTACAATGAGCTACACCTCCAACGAAATGGAAGGTTGAGGAGAATATTTATAGAAAAGTCCCAGAAAGTTTAGACTTTGCCATTGAAAGACAGGAGATTTGTTAAACAACCAATTATACTTTATGCCAAAGCACCAGCTCGACAAAACACTTTTATTTGTCTGATGACGTATCTAAACTTCAATCACCATAATCCTCCCAACGTAGACGAGTTTGTAAGTATTTCTAATATTTGCCAGCAAAAAAATCACTCCAACTTTTTATTGCCTTATTGAAATACTTTCGGAAATATTTTGTAAAAATTGTTAAGTAGAAGTTTAATTTCGCCCTCACCCAAAAGGTACGTAGTAATATTATTACTGAAGTTTGGAAAGTTATTTCATTTCACTAGCTTAGGGATAAAAGTTTATCCCAATATTTGAAACTAATTTCTAAACAGCACTAACCAATAACAGAGCTGCGAACAGATTGAAGCCACGGTCTCATAAAACTATCAATATTGAGAAACATTATAATGGGGGGCTTAGTAAACTATTTACGACAGACGTTAATAGTTGATAGACTTTCTGACGAAATTACTTTAAGCCCCATTAATTTGACTTGACCGTTATTCGAAGCTTATTAATTGAGAGAGGCACGTCGTTTCCCGCCATTTTATTGCTATCTCTTTCTAACTTATGACTTTATTTCACTCTTTTTTCCCCTACTATTCACCACCTGGCAGTAGGGATGAGTTTGATTTAAAACGAAATCCGAGAATAGTTCGTCATTGGCGTCTCGTTTCCCGCCGCGGTAGGTCGTGCTAACAAGAAGCACGACTCAGATAAGTCCATTAGTGTTTAAAATTGATCTTCTTGCAAACTCATTATAAGTTTTAAAAATTTGTTAGTTAATCGATCAAATCGAATATCTAGTGAAAGGTTACCTATTGTGACAACTCATTCACGTAAGTAATCATCGAGTGACTATTTTGTTTTTTGTACGCTACACAAAGGGTTTCGAATCTACCCTCCAAAATTATTTGAAATATTTTAATTATTTAAACGGTTTTTGCCGTTCGATTTTGATTGTTGTTTTGTATTGTAGAATTATGGATGAGGTAGAAGGAAAGCCAGAGGACAAACCAGCCGAGAATGTCCCAAAAACAAGGCGTAAGCGTGTATCTAGTGCAAGTAGCAGTAATAGTACGGACTGCTCCAGTTCCTCGGGCTCGTCGAGATCAGATTCGAAACGCAAGTGCCGGTATCGCAGCAAGAAAAGGGGGGGCCGAAAAAAGTCCCGTCGCAAGCTCCATGAGTTAACTAAACAAGTAAACGAGCTGCGAGCACTTGTTAATCCTAATAACTATTACGCTCATGAGGAGGATTGTGATGCATATTCTGTGGTTTCAGACAATGTCAGTCGAGACCTTTATACCGAAGCGGAACCTCAGCCGGGCCCGGGCCCGTCGAAACCTTTTGTCTTAGGCCTTGGTACTAAATTAAAAGAACCAACAATACCTGAGGCAACGGAAGGGCAAATAAAACTTTTGTGTGAGGTACAACGCTTTGGTAGCAAGGGCTGGAATGACATTCGCTATGCCGAAACTCAGAAAATCTACAGTAGGTCCCCAGGTTACACGGATTTAGAAGTTAACGAAGAAGTTAAACCATATGACACATATCCACATTTGGTGCATTCTGACAAAGCGTATGGCGCCCTTACGTTTTGTTTGATAAAACAACAAGAAGCCCTGCACGCTGCAGTGGCAGAAATACTGGACTTTACTAGGTCAGGTGGCGAGTTTTCGTACGAAAGTTTTCGCGACAAGGTGAGTAGCGTCCTCTTGGCCGGTGACCTTTTCAAGGTATCCGAAGACATGTTACAACTTGTTTGTGGTCATAGAGCTGAGGTTATAAACATGAGGCGAAATGGTATCACGAAGCATATCAAGGAGCCCTTGCTTAAGGCGGCTATACGCAAGATACCTCCGTCCAGTTCGTCGCTGTTCGACTCCGAAGCCTTTTCAGCCAAGATTGAGCACCATGGTGGAGTTCGTAAGTGTTTCTGGCCAATAAAAAAGACCCCTGTTTCGCAAACAGACGAGGCTAAGGCCACGCCAGGCGCTCCCTCGCAGGGAGCATTGCCTCACAAAGCGCCCTCGCAGGGCTACTGCAATCACCCGCATTCAAGCAACACTCTTACGTGTAATTCTCATGCTTGCCAAGAAAATGCTGCCGCGCAGCAATATCATACCCAGCGGGGAAATTACAATCATAACTATCCTTCGCAAGGATGTAACACTGCATTTAAAAATGGGCCCAGCAGTTCATTTCGTGGACGACGATCGAGACAATATCAACAAAGGCCCCAGTATCAGCCCCGAGCTGCTCGAAAACGAGGTGCTTCCCCCGCGGGGTACAGATCCAACAAGCGAGGTAAATATTGACATAAGGTTCAGGGCAGGCCGGCTGGCACAGTTTTACAAAATATGGGAGAACATGAACGCACCGGACCACGTGTTGCGGATGTTAAAAGGGTATCGCATACCCTTCCTTCAAAAGCCACCCCTAGTTTATCCAAACCATTGTGGCGACAACCTCAAATGTCCGCAGTCAGACGACATGGATCAGATCATCGGCCAAATGAAAGATCAGGGTGTCCTAGAGGTAGTGGATCCGTCTCCCAGTTTTATATCAACCATGTTCCTAGTGCCCAAAAGCGACGGCTCGCCCCGGCCTATCTTCAATTTGAAGGCCTTAAACCGGTATGTAATGACCGAAAATTTTGGATTAATAAACGTGCACCGTGTGCCAAATTTCATCCAGCCGAACGACTGGCTGTGCAAGGTGGACTTGTCCCAGGCATACTTCCATCTGCCAATAAAGCCATCTCACAGGCGGTTTCTGCGCCTTATCTATGGCCAAGAGCTTATGCAGATGACTTGTCTTCCGTTCGGCCTCAGCACCGCGCCGAAAACCTTTGCGACATTCACCAACTGGACGGCGCAGATTCTAAGGGACATGAATATAAGGATAATAGTGTACCTCGACGATTTCCTTATTGCGCACCAAGAAAAGAATACTCTTGTCAGGAATGTCCAGACGGTAGTAAAGAAATTAGAGACACTAGGGTGGCTAATCAATTATCAAAAATCACAATTGATTCCTCAAAAAGCGCTGGTATACTTAGGCGTCTGGTGGGATGCATGGAGAAACCAGAAAAGGCTTCCGGACGAAAAGATTCCATCTTTGTTATGCAAGATCCAAGATCTGCTTTCCTCTGCGAAAACCAATCGAAAGAACTTGGAAAGATTAGTGGGACTTTTAAACTTCGCAAGTTTCATGGTTCCAAAGGGAAGGCTAAACTACCGAGCCCTGCTAAACTTTCTGAACTCTGTGCCACGTTTTTCGAGTCAGACATATGCCATTCCGGACAGAGTAAAGGAGGACTTGACCTGGTGGTTGCATCATTGTCGCGCGGCTTCACCGATCCACCTACCTCCACCGTCGCACTTTTTAACAACAGATGCGTCAGATCTGGCCTGGGGTGCCCAATTAGACGATCAAGCTTTGACGGGATTTTGGACAAAGCCGGAACAAAGGTTGCATTGCAATCAGAAGGAGATGCTTGCCGTGAAAAGGGTTTTAGAAGGTCACTGTCAGTCCCTGAGCAACTCTACGGTACTTGTTCAATGCGACAACAAAACCGTGTTAGCATATCTACGCAACCAGGGCGGCACAAAGTCGAATCCACTCCTAAAATTGACATTCCAGATATTTTGCATCCTAGAGCAATACCACATCAATCTGAGCCTAGTTCACATTCCGGGAAAATACAACAGCCATGCAGATCACCTGTCACGACTGCGCCAGGCCCCGGAGTGGCATCTGCTTCCGGGCGCTACGGAGAAGGTATTTTCAAAATGGGGTGTTCCCCAGATCGACCTATTTGCGTCTCACCAGGCGCATGTGGTGATAAATTACGCTTCACTGGACCAAAGCGACCCGAAGGCGTTATTTCACGACGCGTTTTCACAAGTGTGGAATTACAACCTGGCCTGGGTGTTTCCACCCCCCTATCTGGTCCCGAAAGTGCTAGCACATCTCAACCAAGCAATGGGCACATACCTGTTAGTAGTACCACGATGGGATCGCGTTTATTGGCGAGCGGACATCAGATCACGCGCTCTAGCAGCCCCCTTCACTCTGCGATCACTGGAGAGGTTCTTGATCGACGTCACGACGGGATTGCCTCCACCGAAAGTGCAGGAAATGGTCGTGGAAGTGTGGAAGTGTGGGGGTGGTCGGAAAACTTAACTGACTGGAATTCCGATCAATTGAAATTACTCAAGCGATCTTGGCGTACGTCCACCAGAAAAACCTACGACATAGCGTGGAAGAAATGGGTCCTTTGGGCCACTAGTCACAGTGTAAACTTCAAGAAACCGTCTGGTTCGGACCTAGCGAAGTATTTATCTGATCTTCACTTAATACATAAACTTTCGTACAGAACTATATTGCTCTACAAATCAGTAGTCTCCACGTTATGTAATACAGAGGATTCTGGCCTACTGAGTTCGCACATTCTTGTTAAACATGTTCTAAAATCAATTGCATTGCAGAAGCCCATAGGCCAGAAGCCCCCTATTTGGAATATTGATTTTCTTCTTGATCATCTTAGCAAATGTAAAGTAAATTTGGAGAGTGCTTTCGAATCATGCAGACACACTGCAATGTTATTGCTGCTTTGCTCTGGCAGGCGAATCCATGATTTGACATTGTTAAAAATTGATTGTCAGCACTTTGTAAAATCTGATGATGCTATTGTATTTTGGCCGGCATTTGGATCAAAAACGGACTGCGCTGATTATAGGCAGTCGGGATGGAGATTGTTACACAACTCTGAGTGTCAAAACTTGGACCCTGTATTTTGGGTAAATCATATAGTTTCTTTACTAAAATGTAGGCGTGATTTGGCCAATATATGTGATTTATTTGTTACTCTAAGAGGTGATGTCAAAAGTGCATCTCGAACGATTATTTCCGGTTGGATAAAGAGCTTGTTCAAGGAAGCAGGCATTACAGCGACGCCAGGCAGCATTCGCTCTGCTGTGGCATCAAAACATTGGGTAGACAATTTCCCTGTAGACGAAATTCTAGCGCGTGGTAATTGGCGCTCAGAAAATACTTTTTGTCGTCACTATAGGCGTGAAGTGATGCCTGTATCCTCTGTTGATTCTGTATCACACTTGTTTGAACCAATTAAATAGTTAACTATAATCTATTCTTAGAAATACTTTTAGATGATTCATGATTTCTTGCAATAAATGGTTGATTGGTGAATCTGAGGTCTTATACATTTCTATCCTAACAATCATCATGGTATAAGGTCACATTGGCGTCCTCTTTTTTCTTCACCACCAGGCGATAACAAACAGGTCTCAATTAATAAGCTTCGAATAACGGTCAAGTCAAATTAATAGCCGCGTTTTACCTACCAATAAAACGCATATTAATTTACTTACCTTATTCGAAGCTTATGAGTAAACTCTGCCTGGTGACATTACTTAATTGCGAGCCAATGACGAACTATTCTCGGATTTCGTTTTAAATCAAACTCATCCCTACTGCCAGGTGGTGAATAGTAGGGGAAAAAAGAGTGAAATAAAGTCATAAGTTAGAAAGAGATAGCAATAAAATGGCGGGAAACGACGTGCCTCTCTCAATTAATAAGCTTCGAATAAGGTAAGTAAATTAATATGCGTTTTATTGGTAGGTAAAACGCGGCTATTTAGATGGTCGTATGACATTATCGTATGCGATAATCGCCAGGCGATTATCGTACGAAAACGTTTACATTCGTGCGAGAAATAAAAACTCGCATACGAGTATCGTATGCGATACTCGCCAGGCGAAATAGTTTAGACGGAAAGTTAAATTTTCGGGAGATATTTCCATAACATTTCTCGACTCGTCTAAACCGGTTCTCGTATGACATTTCTTCTCGAACGTGCGATTATCGCACGAATCGGAGCGAACCGATTTTCATGCGAGTTTTGCCTGTCAACTTGCGTGCTTGGTTGCTAATTAATTAATTATAAACACATATAATTATTATATGCATTTTTATAATATTGGATATAATTTACTTTGGATTTATTTGAATTTAAGTTGAATAGTACCCATAATATTAAAAACACTATAAATTAGTTATGACGTAGTTTACATGATACGATATTTTTTCTCGTACTTCGATAATCGTACGTTCGAGGCGAGAAACTCGTACCATCTAAATGGGGCTTTAGGCTTCGAATGCTTTTCAATAACTTTATTAAAATAGAGATTGCTGAATATATTGCCGGTGAAATTGTTAGTTCGATTTTCATTGGATTCAAAAATATGCTTCATGTAAGGTGACGAACCCAATCATGGACAGTTTAAGAAAAAAATTCGCCTGTTTTTGATATTTCACTGATAAATGTAAAAATTCTATCGCCAAGCGTGTTAAATCTTGAATGTCCTATCCTTCTTCTACATTTCAAGCGTATTGCAGAATAGATACTCCTATTGGTTTCTTCATAGTTAACAAATTAAAACTAGGTGTTTTTTCTCCAATTATGGACGGCAGTTCTCCAGTAATGGATCCCCCATTATGGACAGTGAAATAAGTTTAAAATTTTACTTTTAAAGCCAACTGATACGCAATGAGTCAATTTTATACACCATAATTACAATTAGTTTGGGTTATTTTAACGTAGGATTGTTTCTTGTAAATTTTGGTTTTGTAAATTGTTCCTTGTCCATCATAGGAGGTAGGCAGTTTTTCGGGTCCAGTAATGGACACTTGCAAAATAACGTCATTTCTTTATATCTTTGGAGCAACAAACTAGTATGTTTTATACCTTATCTCATGCTTAATGCAGTAAGTAAAACGCATTCAAGATTACACCGTGCGTTATTTTTTTATTATTTTATACATGAACTCATCTCTCTTAGCAACATTACTAAGAATTCGTCTTGATATTTTTTTCAGTAAACTGGTGAATTTTATTTTGTCTCCAAATCCTTCAGAAATAACCGAATTAATTGAAACTTCAAAATTAAACAGCTCTACAACTCTAGTTTATGGTACATAGCCGTCAGTTTTTAGAAACTTATTTTAGATACTTATTTTTAAGGATTTGTGTTATTTTGTCCATAATGGCATCACCGTCCATTATGGGGTATTTTACCTTATATATTTTTTTTAATGGACTGATTGGCGATTGATCCTAGTCGCACATGATGGCAAGTGAAGACAGAGTCTATGATGGAGCTCACCGATTCAGTAATAGTTTATAACTTTTTAACGACATATTAGTAACATGTCAAATCAGGTTTTAGCTTACATTTCGATGTTCATATCCGAAATGATATCTAGAAGACTTTGAAATAAAACTACACACCACTAATACCTAGTACATACATACATACATATAATCACGCCTGTATCCCATAATGGGGTAGGCAGAGCACATGAACTACTAAGTTTCAGTGCCACTCCTGGCAAAAAGGGGTTGAAAGAAATCCAAATTGTGACATTGCAGTGACAGGTTGCCAGCCTCTCGCCTACGCCACAATTGAACCCATATCCCACTGTCGACTTCTACACACCCACGGGAAGAAAGGGGGCGGTGAAATTCTTAACCCGTCACCACACGGGATAATTAATACCTAGTAGTAGTAGTAGTCAATAAATAATACCTAGTAGTAGTAGTCAATGTCCTAAAGAAAAGATTTGTATGTCGATTATGTATTGTGCATTTTAATTATGAAATTACAGATAGGTAATTTTATGTTGATTTCCATCACACTTGAGCTCAAAATTTAAAATAAGGAGGTACCTAAGTCCTAGTTCTGGTGGCCTAGCGGTAGTAGCGGTAAGAGCGTGCGACTTTCAATCCGGAGATCGCGGGTTCAAACCCCGTCCGTCTCGTACCAATGAGTTTTTCGGAACTTATGTGCGAAATGTCATTTGATATTTGTCAGTCGCTTTTCGGTGAAGGAAAACATCGTGAGGAAACCGGACTAATTCCAAGGCCTAGTTACCCTTTGGGTTGGAAGGTCAGATGGCAGTCGCTTTCGTAAAACTAGTGCCTACGCCAAATCTTGGGATTAGTTGTCACAGCGGACCCCAGGCTCCCATGAGCCGTGGCAAATGCCGGGATAACGCAAGGAGGATGACGAAGTCCTATTTATTAGTCTTAGATCTCACTCACTGAAGTTACGTTAATGTTATTAGTAATTATCTTATCTAAAATTAATTAGAAATATTACTTTTTACTGGAATTTGCACGATAATTTTCTAACAAATCTTTCAAAATAAAATAATAAGTGTAAAGTGGCACTGACATTTTCTTATGAAAGATAAGTTTTAGGTAATTGGAAGTAATTAGGTACACATATAAATAATTACTTAGGACATTTTTTGCCAGTGTGAGCTACTTACTAAGTACACAGTTTTCCTGACAGTAAGTTTGAAGCTAACAAAATATTTTTCACCTCACTAGCTCGGAAAGGACTTTTTTATTCTTTAAAAACAGATAGCAAAATCGCATTTTATCCACAAGAGTGCAAAGAATAATATATTTGAAACCCGAACGTGTCATTAGTTACTTTTTAAAATATAATTTCTTGTAAAGGCATGTCCCAGACGGGACAATTTTCTCCTGTGCTTAAATTGTCTTAACAAATCATGTGATGTGAACGTAAAAATAATTTCATATCGAATTGTATCCGACTAAAAACACTAAATTCAAACAATTTTATAACATGATTTTACCATAAAACACTTGAAATCGTACAAAAAATTGTATTTTTGACTTTTCCACTGTACTTATTCAGAACGCACCTTAAGTAACATTGCAATCTCAAAACGCGTGAAACGGAACGCACCCAAATAGATTTTTCTTCTTGGTTCTTAATTTGAAACTTTTGTGGTGTCGGTGGGTGCATAGTGGAAATTGTAATAAACGCAAATTGACTTATTTCTGTGCAATTATGTTCCAGTTGTTTTCACCCCCAACGCAAAAACGAAGGGTGTTATAAATTTGACGTGTCTATCTGTGTGTATATCTGTCTATCTGTCTGTTTGTCTGTCTGTCTGCCTGTGTGTGTGTGTGTGTGTGTGTGTGTGTGTGTGTGTGTGTGTGTGTGTGTCGGTTCATCCGTTCGAGAGCTACAATGCCACAGACAGACACACGTCTGTCTGTGGCATTGTAGCTCTCGAACGGATGAACCGATTTTGATTTAGTTTTTTTGTATGAAAGCTGAGTTAGTCGGGAGTGTTCTTAGCCATGTTTCATTAAAATCGGTCCACTATATCGCGGTCGGGGTTTTTTTCAAAATTTTAATTTTGTGGTTATATTGCGTGTTTCCTCGCTTTAGTGAGGTGAAAAGGATGCAAAGTTATTTTACCTCGTGTGTATTGCAACACTCTCTACGCTCAGGATTCTATTTTTGAACTACTAGCTTCGCTCAGGATTCTATTGTCGAACCACTCGCTTCGCTCGTGGTTCAACCCTAGAATCCATTCGCTAGTTCGTGTTGCAATTCCACACTCGGTTAAAATACAACTTTGCTCCCTTGTATAACAAATAACTATCAAAATATATCCGTCTACGAACAAAATATGTTCCTCTCGATTTCAGTACGAAACGATGCGTCGTTTAGTAGCTATTTCACGGTTACGAGATATATTTTGTATATGACTGTGCTCAGGGTAGTCTTTTGGCGTGTATTCTGAATGATGCGAAGTGACTCTTTCCGGGGCTTTCACTGCTTTTTTATCGGTATAAGCTTTCGAGCGAGCGTACGGGATCATTTCGAATTCATGTCCTGCTTAGAAACGGCTCAATTCAATCCGTCTGTGTATTAGTAAACATAGTAGAAATGTTTTAGGAGTTACATTGCTGGCAGTGACATTTTATGACATTTAGGTACTGAAATAGAAGTCTCACTAAATAAAAGTAAATGTTTACATTTATAACATACCTAGTCAATAGACGCCGTGAAAACGTTGGTGGTCGATAGGAGTGTTCAAAACCCGGCTTGTACCAGTCAATATTTTTTTCAGAACAGGCAATTGCCAGTCGCTTTTCGGTAATGAAGTTAAGCATCGTGAGGAAACGGCCTAATCCAAACGAAGCCTAGTTTAACCCACGTTTAGTCGTTTACACTGTGGATTGTAAAATCAAATGACCAGGGAGCGTACTTTTCGTGCCGATGACATCAATTTGACGTCACGCTCCATATAGGGTGATCAAAAATTGTTTTATTGTAAATTATTAATCATTAGTCATCAATCATTTTAAGTTATGAATTTCTTTGCATGGTACTGAATGCAAGAAGGATGGTGTGCTTTACGTTAGAGAGAAATTCTCTTTTCTACGTATTTATTGTAATGTCATCCTCCTTGCGTTATCCCGGCATTTGCCACGGCTCATGGGAGCGTGGGGTCCGCTTTGACAACTAATCCCAAGATTTGGCGTAATGTGTTGTTAATAAATACTATTTAATTAAATTTATTTATAAAAACAAATCAAATAAATTTATTCACGTTTCACATTTCAAGTAGGTATTATTTATGCCACATGTAAATGGACTACTGTATTTGAAGTAATTTGTACACGATTAAAATGATTGACGACTAATGATTAATAATTTACAATAAAACTATTTGGGATCACCCCATACGAAGCGTGACGTCAGATTAATGTCATCGGCATGAAAAATACGCTCCCTGCAAATGACAGTCACTTTTGTAAAAACTTAAGTCGGAACTCAACGAAAACGGAGCCTAGACTCTCTAAAGCCGGGGGCCTTGGGCAATATGCAGTTATAGCGACAAAGGGAGAGGTGACAGCTAAATTTCCTGTATGTTATACCTACCCACTATGCCAAGTATACTTGCACAGTTACGGCAGCTTCTCACAACTAAGTTCATTTTATAAGAACGTAACGGTTACGGAATAAATCGTTAACATTAAGAAAAGGTCAACGACAAATCATGGTCGTTTAATACAGTATTCGGCAAACGACGGCCATATTTACCCATCCCTCAACGAGCTCATTCGCCACAACAAAGTGAGCCCATGTCTATACGCCCGAGTGAGGTAACAAATTTGTAACCAAAGCCTTAAATCGCATATTTACTTAGATATGGATTTTCTATCAAAATAACCGGTGTGTGTATGTTGATAGTACTACGCCTACCTTAGAATTGACTGGAGAAAATGCTTTTCGGCATTAAGTCCGTCATCTGTAGCTGTACTATGATAGTTTTCTCAGTTATTGTATGATAACGATTTAATAACTACATATATATATACATAAACACACCTATATTCCCAAAAGGGATAGGAAGAGCAAAAGAAACTGCTTATGTTTCAGTGTCCCCCTTTTACCAAAGTTACGTTGAGTTAGTACGTTGAAAGTATGCGAAATTGTGATGCTGCAGTGATGGGTTGCTTAAATAAATATTAACCTAGATAGAATGACATGCTCCGATTATTTTTATAATTATAGAACTACCATAATTCAAGTTCTTTGTAAATTTTATGATATACACCCAGTTTTTATTGAATTCCGTTAACTTTAAGGGAAGATTCATTACATTAAATACAATTAATTTATCTAAGAAACTAGCGTCTTAACTCTTGCGGTTATCGAGTTATTAAAAAAATAAAGATAATTGCTGAACACGTGTGTCAGCCTTTACCAATTCCTAATGCTATTTGTTTTGACATGTGCCGTCAATCATTTGACACTAACTTAAATGTTATTCTTAAGGGTCTCTCACACTAATAAATTAATTTATTATGTATGAAAATGATGATTTTTTTGCGTATTAACTAAAAGTGATATACATGGTGGTTCTTGATAAAGAACCTAACGACAACGTGTCGAATTTATCGTAAAACAAAAAAACACGGTGTATAACTACCATAATTCAAGTTCTTTGTAAATTATATGATATCCATACTAATATTATAAATGGGAAAGTGTGTGTGTCTGTTTGTTTATCCGTCTTTCACGGCAAAACGGAGCGACGAATTGACGTGATTTTTTTAAGTGGAGATAGTTGAAGGGATGGAGAGTGACATAGGCTACCTTTTGTCTCTTTCTAATGCGAGCGAAGCCGCGGGAAAAAGCTAGTATAATATAAAATCAGAAGATACTTTAACATTTTTGTTTATGCATCGTGATCACGATCAACATAAAGCAGTTTATATAGTTATCGGAGTTTTTCATAAAGTTCAACGTCGAGACGAAATTCAATATTTTAAATATTCAACATTTTAACATTAAAGATGAAAGTGTAAAAGTCAATGCACGAGTTGGTACAAGTTTAAAAAGCTGACGTCTGAAAGCATTCGGTCGATAGAAGTACAATAATATATAGATACTATTAGCTTTCCCCCGCGGCTTCGCTCACGTTAAATTTTTTCCCCTATTTTAGGGAAGTGGGGGGTTAGAAAGAGACAAAAAACTAGCTTATGTCACTCTCCATCCCTTCAACTATCACCACTTAAAAGAGCACGTCAATTCGTCGTTTCGTTTTGCTGTAAAAGACGGACAAACAAACAGACACACACTCTTTCCCATTTATACTTACTGTTATTATAAAAGTAAAAAGTATAGAAAAGTCTGGATTACTTATCTCACGAGGAGGAAAATAACTCAAATGACCAGACTAGATGTTTTTATTGATATTTCAGTAAGAGTAGCAGAGAATGCGTTTGGACTTGTCAGTCTACTTTTTTGTTACCCACCAACATTGGCAATAAATGTGAGGAATTTTAAAACCAGTTTTTTATTTTCGCATTGCGTATGTTTTGTCTCACACACACATGGTTTAAAGTGTTAGATAGCAAAAGGTGTCTCAGAAAGCAAAGCGAGACTGGAACCCTCATGTGGTATGAGTTTTCTCTGTCAAAAATGTAGCACGTCTTGCCGTTCGCGAATTGACTCACCCCCACAGTCACCGAACCCGCTGTCGAAACAGCTATGTGTGAATCGTCTGCAATAGACGCAAAGGCCTGTAATGTTGATTAATTATTAGAGTAGCTTTCTACTATTCCTTTTAATGTGGTTTTAATCCATTAGGTATTCAAAATCGAAATCGTCACGGAAAATGAACTTAATAAAGCCGATCGAGTAACATAACATTAAACACTCACGGTAAGAACATTATTCAAAATTCTAAACATTTATTCAGCAAGTAGGCCACAGGGGCACATTTACATGTTTACATTACATTTAAGATTACAATAAATAATATGAATAAATAATGTAAAAAGCTACTATATAGTCTCCAAATGTTAAAGAACATCTAATAATTATATGAAGATTAGATTAGATAACTAACAAAAATAACGAACAAGAACCATATTTGACGACCGGTCGGGCCTAGCGCGTAGTGACCCTGCCTGCTAAGCCGCGGTCCCGGGTTTCGAATCCCGGTAAGGGCATTTATTTGTGTGATGAACACAGATATTTGTTCCTGTCATGGATGTTTTCTATGTATATAAGTATGTATTTATCTACCTATATAGTATATCGTAGCCTAGCACCCATAGTAGGTACAAGCTTTACTTAGTTTGGGGCTAGGTTGATCTGTGTAAGGTGTTCCCAATATTTAATTAAATATTATTATTGATTATTTATAAATTTTATAATACAGCGTGTGGATCCCATACGGGCGAATAATATGTATCCTATGTGCGTAGCCGAATGCACAAACGCTTCACGAAACCCTCACGAATCGTGAGTGAGTGAGTAATTAATTGGTTTAACCTGACCAAGCGGCAATGTAGCGCTAATTGATGTAGACTTAATACATTGCGTGCTGAATTATTATGTATGAAAAAAACAACAACAAACCATGTAGCTAGGCTCCTTAAGTCCGATACTAATCGTTATTAAGATATTCGTATGGAATACACACGCTGTATATAAAACTCGCGTTAGAAAGAGACAAAAGTAGCCTGTGTCACTTCTCCATCCCTTCAACTATCTCCACTTAAAAAATTACGACAATTCGGCTCTCCGTTTTGCCGTGAAGGTCGGACAAACAAACAGACACACACTTTCCCATTTATAATAATACTAGGTTTTGCCCGCGGCTACGCTCGCGTTAGAAAGAGACAAAAAGTAGCCTATGTCACTCTCCATCCCTTCAACTATCTCCACCTAAAAAATCACGTCGATTCATCGCTCCGTTTTGCCGTGAAAGACGGACAAACAAACAGACACACACACTTTCCCATTTATATTATTAGTATGGATGAAAAAAAAACAGTCTCGTCTATTCAAAAATAACCATGTAGTTAGGCTCCTTAGGTCCGATACTAATTTTATTGAGATATTCGTATGGAATACACACGCTGTATATAAAAAATAGGTCTATGATGCGGTCGGTCACCGTCGGGTCCACAGACACGTGCTCATGACGGCGGGTAACAAGTTTGACATGTCCTTTTGCGTTTTATTATTGGTTTACGGTCCCCTGCTTGATTTACGCATTTGGGAAATATTGGGGCGAATGGTATTCTACTCGTAGTAGGTTACCTAGTAACTCTACCTTGAACTATATCTTTCGTTTAAAATTAATAACATTTATTTACATGAGAAAACTTACCTACTGAAACTAACATCTTAATAGCTAGCTTAAACCTGAAGCACTTGAGGCATTATACCAAGGATTCTGCGGTTTATCTTTACTGATGTATCGCATTGTTTATACTTTGTGCGATGAAGTCAATAGTTGTTATAGTTATTCAAAAAAAAAACGATCTCAATCCGTTAACATTTATGTTTACCAAATGGTAAAAAAATACTAACTGGTTTAAAAAAAAATGCGCTAGGAGGTAATGGATATGAAGAATAAATTGAATCCAGCCCACTAAAATTCACTATTATTTTCACGAAGCTTTTGGTTTCAGCTTTAAACTTTCAAATGGGTTTTTGCTAATGTTAACTAGTTGAATGCGGGCTTAATTTAGAACTACATACACACATACGCGATCAAAAATATCTCACCAAGCTTTTAGTTATGATCATAATACCTACCGTGTTGTAACGGGTTAAGAATTTCACGACCCCCTTTCTTCTCATGGATGTGTCAGACTGTGTTAGTGTGGGATATAGGTTCAATTGCGGTGTAGGCAAGAAGCGGGCAACCCGTCACTGCATTGTCATGATTTCGTTTTCTTTCAAAGCCTTAATTTTCACTGAGACGAACTTTATTTACAGTTTTTTTTTAGATCGTGGATCTGTAATCCTTCACCAGTTAATTTAAAATTTTCATAGGCATTGCATCCCAGTTTGTACAAATAAATACGTTTTTATTGAAATTGTGGATACTCACTATTTATTTAAATACATTCAAGAAAATATGTATATCAAAATAAATGTTCGATGCGATATGTTCGCCTATTTTAAACGCCCGTATTTATATCTAGTACTGAATTTATTTTCTACACTTATTCAGAATGTTGGAGATTATAAGAAGCCCATCCAAAAATGAACACTGCAAAATTATATATAAAATAGTTTCCAGAACGCAACATAAACCCACAGGTTGATCGCAATGGCTTAGAGATAACGCTATATTTTATTCAGACTACTCAACTCTTAAATCCTATAATATCTTCTCATAAATGTATTCTGAGGAGAAATTACCGGCAGATCGTGCAGGCAACGATAAAAATGATTGCCAGCAGTGTTCGTACAATCGCTTTTCTGGCCACATAATAAACATCTGACGGTCGTCATCTTCAATAACTGGACCCACTTAATAGGCATTTAGTTACACTTGATCAGGGTAGAAAATAAAAGAGATATTTGCGAGTATCTAAGGACTAGTCAGAACGTGCTCAAAATATTATCGAAATAAGCTTAATTCGGGCTTAAAAGCTCCTCAGTTGACTCATAGTTTTGAATAATATAAAAAAAGTATTATTTTTTAGAAGTCAAGATCTACTTCTTTTACTTATCTAATATTGTTATAGCTACAAAGAAAATACGAGTAATATGTAGGTACCTAATCTCAAATAACGTAGGCATTTACTGAAATATTTTACGGCATTTTTTATTTTTGTAATGGGTGAAGCGCTGGTGGCCTAGCGGTAAGAGCGTGCGACTTTCGATCCGGAGGCCGCGGGTTCGAACCCCGGCTCGCACCAATGAGTTTTTCGGAACTTATGTGCGAAATGTCATTTGATATTTGCCAGTCGCCTTTCGGTGAAGGAAACATCGTGAGGAAACCGGACTAATTCCAATAAGGTCTAGTTACCCTTCGGGTTGGAAAGTCAGATGACAGTAGCTTTCGTAAAACTAGTGCCTACGTAAATGTTGGGATTAGTTGTCAAAATTGACCACAGGCTCCCATGAGCCATGGCAAATGCCGGGATAACGCAAGGAGAATGATGATGGTTACAAAATATCTTTAGGATTATATTACCACTAGTGCCACGACACTTAACTAGTTCTATTTACCCTTCGTTAGAGCTTAAACACAATGATTCACTTTTTTCTATAAGAATAAAGTGGCTAAACTTTAGTGGAGATGATCTGAGGCATCAGTTTAGGTAAGTTTATCCCAGGCAAAGAGGTTTATATCCTGCTCTGTATTGGTTTAGAAAGTCTTCGAGCGGAAAATTACATCCGCTCTCTGTAAAAAGAGATATTATGATTTGTAAAAAAGCATTTTTGGGAAACATTTTCGTGAAGTATTGAAGTATGTATTTAAGAAATATATTTTGCTTATTTCAGTCATAGCGACTGCGTGGGTGTATAAAATTATTGTTCGTTTGTTCGTTTCAGTTTTTAAGATCGTAATCTAAGTAATTTAGAACATTAATTTAGAATAAACTGATATCTATTGGATAACAATACAATGTATTCTTCTGGAGTACGTATTTAACGATATGTGTTGTTCTTTTCTTTTAATCCATGAAGATGAAACTGCGAACCTAAGCTTCTGGGTAATACTTACATATCTAGTAGGTATTGCCACATATTATACATCTGGTACCTCCATCCCGTATCCTTAAAGTAACGGAATATTTTTGGTCGAATCACAAAATTAAGGTATCAAAATTCTTCCCTTTTTCCGGATAGGGTTCAACCTATGATGTAATGGTGTTCGCAGCCTACTTAAGTTCTACCACACACCACACCACACCACACACCTACAACTAACACCACACCACACCTTCTTCTTAACACCACATACCTACCGGGTTGAGTCGGATTCGGGTTAGCAGTCATAGAAAATGAACCGTGATGAAATTTCAGAAAACTGCGGATGTACTCAATAATGACAGCGGCTATATTGCTCATCCATACTAATATTATAAATGGCAAACTGTGTGTCTGTTTGTTTGTCCGTATTTCTCGGCACAACGGAGAGACCAATTGACCTGATTTTTTAAGTGGAGATAGTTAAAGGGATGGAGAGTGACATAGGCTACTTTTTGTCTCTTTCTAACCCCGTACTTCCCTAAAATAGGGGGGGGGGGTAAGTTTGTATGGAGCATTCCGCAATTTTCGAATTTAACGTGAGCAAAGCCGCGGGCAATAGCTAGTTGGGTATATATTGACATCTCTACGTTAGCACCCGACTGTAGTTACAAGGCGACGTAGCACAAGAGCTCATAAAAAGGATCAAAGTAAGCTTTGCCATCGCGGACAAATATAATATTTCCTTCACGCTCGTCTGGCGATCCTCGGCGAACACGGCTACACGCACGGAAGGATTCCTTTCCTGAAGGTGCTTATCTGAATTTTCATCCGCGGAGATGTTACGCAAAATGACACCGTACATAATTTTCTTGGGAAATACCGCGTGCCCAAAATGTAAATTGTTTGCGGTTTAGGAATAATTGGTGTGGAAACTTTTGAATGTACGATACATTATGTAAGAAAGTAAAGGTATAATTTCTTCTCAAATTGCCTGAAATCTGCAATTGAAGAAATACGGAATTTCGGTCTAAAATACGTATCTAACTATAATTTTAAACGCCTTGGTGCACAATTAATTTTATATAAAAAAGTGAGCAAACAACACGACTGGTGCACGATCAAATCTAAGTCAAAGATTTCTTTAGTGAAGACTGCATTCTGGTTTGGTTTGATGGGCCTTGGTGGTCAGTTGACAATGCGATTGGTCGATGAGTTCGTATCACGCGTATGCTTGGCTCGTATCTCTCGCAATGGTGTTACTGACACCGCATTACGGGCATAATTTTGGGTGTAGTTATGCCACGTCCTTGCGAAGTAATACATAAATCACTGATCTAAACCCGTAACGTAAGGATCCTTCAGTCTCTATTATCTTTATATTTTTGTCGCAACTAAAGTCGCACCCAGAATTCCGAAGCACTATTTGAAAAGTACGTGTCAAATGTCTCTCGCACAGTAAAACACATACGAATGTTGGACATTCCACTATGACAAACCTTGGCCACATTTATTCCCTGCGCCCCCATCTTAGGGACGTGTACCACGGAGTACGTGACTCCATAAAATATTACCGTGACATACGATGCACGTAATATTTAATACATATTTATTTGGCATCCTTTCCGATACGTGTGGTATTTCCATTAGCAGCTCCAGCGGACTAGCGTTCACCCGGTAATTGGATTTCGTTTCTATGTGCATATAGTATACGAAATTTGATAACATGCAATAAACATGACCTAACCTAACCAAACTAAACCTAAAGTACTACAAGATACGAGAAAAATGCGCTCTAGAGTGAAACCAAGATAAGTTAAGAGGATACGGTAGCGAAAATGCTAAAATGGAAAGGAGCCCCCCTTTCAACTTGGGAATTTTAGTTAAATATACAAGTGTTATTAATTAGATTTATCGAATAAAAATTGTCTCTTTAAAATCGAGGTTCCGCTCTCGACTCTTTCCTCCTTCAAAACTTAATCAATCGGAACGAAATTTGAGAATCTGAATAACAATGAACTATGTCGGACCGTTTAGTTTTTTTGGTTAATTGTTACCAATCTTGAGTATCACACCTTTTTTGCGCCACAATGAAAAAGCCGTTTTTGGAAATTTTTGATTGGCTCTAGAGTCTTTAAAAAGCAGAATATCAAAAAAATCAAAACGGTACGACACAGATAAAAATAATAACAAACTGTGTTGAAAAAATTATTGCTCTATCTTCAAAAAACAGAAAGAAAATAGTCGAGAGCGTTTGTATGGAGAATTGACCCCTACCGTATCGTCTTAACAGCGATTTTATTACCATGAACTGCGCCAATGTAATTTGAAACGTCTAACTTTACCTGAAAAGTGTTCCATATAAAAATCGTTGTTAGCGTTGTCAGTGCGTGAAGAGGAAATCTAGCATAAACTATACTACGCAAAATAATATACTACACACATAAAAATAAAATACAATACATAAACATACAAATACATATATATAACAAATTACATGCCAGCTATAGGGGACATGAGTCTATCAAGGGATCATTGAACAGATAACAAGTGAAGCTTGAGAAGTGTCTTAAAAGAAGTAGGAGATTGAGTGCGATACCATTTAGCATTTTGGGATACCATTTAGTTTTAACTAAGAGTTCTCTTGTTCGAGAAACGACGTATACATTTCAGTAACTAATCACAGGCAGCAGATTCAACTAGATCTTATCAGCTATGCTTTTAACGTTCCTATAGCCAGGACAAAGAACAGTTCGCTCCGGATCGGAAATGCATTTCATAATGTACTCCTTTTAGAAGCGGAGGCTAAGTGTCCGACGTCACCTTACAAAGAAGAGTCGCCTGGGATCGGAAAGCGTTTTCTCTGCATACTGAGACAGGCTACAGTATAAGGAACGAGAAAACATCAATAGTAAATGGAGATCGAACCAGAGCATGTTCAGATACCGATAAATAAGATGGAGTGCAGTGTACGTACAGTGTCTTGATTGAGTACAATTTTAAGGTATTCAAAAAGTCTATAAAAATATTGGACTACGGGCCCAACATTTTTTTTTTAATGTCTCTATTAAAATTGTTTAAAAGTTTCATCTTTTACCTACATGCATAATATGTAATGTGCATAACTGCATATATAAACACGCCTGTGTTAGGGTCCCCCACATCTAGCGTCCCGTCGAGCGTAGCGTCGGGCAAAGCCTGACGCTGCGTCGGTGCGACGTGTCACTGAAACTACTCATATGAAAAGTGTGTAACTCATAGTCGGGCAGTCCCCGATGCCGCTGCCATAGTAATTACTAATATTATTTCATCCCCAGTCACAGCTGTCTGGCGTCCTAGCCTCACGTGAAATGAGGTTAAGGGGAAGGGCACAGCCACTTCTCAATAAAAACGTCGACCTCATTTTCCTCTAAGGGTAATGTCAATGTTTGCGCAATATTTTTAACCCATTTAATGTAATTTAGTAATAGTTTCTAATGGGTTGGCAACGCGCATGTGACACTCCATGAGTTGCAGGCGTCCATAGGGTACGGTGACCGCTTTCCATCAGGCGGACCGTATGCTTGTTTGCCACCGACGTAGTATAAAAAAAATAGTGCCTTTACGTTTCATTTTAATTAGAATTTTTAAATTACTATGAGAGTTACGGCACTTACGATTTTTAACCCCTGACGCAAAAAAATGTTATAAGTTTGACGTGTCTGTCTGTCTGTCTGTTTGTCTGTCTGTCTGTGTCTGTGGCATCGTAGCTCCCGAACGGATGAACCGATTTAGATTAAGTTTTTTTTGTCTTAAAGCTGAACTCAGCCGGGAGTGTTCGGCTGAGTCGGGAGTGTTCTTAGCCACGTTTCATGAAAATCGGTCTACTATGTCGCGGTCGGGGTTTTTTTCAAATTTAATTTTGTGGTTAGGTTATACATAGTTACATTGCGGATTATTAAGTTAAGGTTACAACAGCTCAACCGGCCGATTAACTGCCGTATTGTAATGAAACTCACGTACGAGATATCGTAGCAAGACAATAATGAGCTCTTAGGAGCATTTGAAATTTCCTAATTTTTACAATATTTGAAAATTTATAATCAAACCATAGCTTTGATAACTACATCGAATTTTGTCAAATATTTTCCATAATATCAATGTCAAGAGAGGAAAATGGGAACCACGTTTGTATAGATAATCAGCCGTCTCCTTTCCTCTTAAGGGGAGGTAACACGGACGAGATAAGCGAGAACACTCTGTAAATGGAAAACTCGCGGGTCAGTAAGCCGGTGAGTTTTTTCGCGTTGCCTGACGTGATAAATGGCCGAGAACGTCTACGCCTAGACTCGGCCGGAACGAATGCCAATGACGCGAGAAATTGCTGTTATTTCTCTTAACTCTTTAGAATTGCTTGGGGGGCATTATTTCGAACTTGTTGAATGTTGGTCAAGACCACGTCAAGACCAAAACTTTTTTATGTTCAGGGCGCGTAAACTTATTACTCGTAGTGCGACAGAGTTATTTGTGTTTCATTCGCTAGATTCGCTACGCAGCGTTAACTAAATTTTAACTTAATTTTAAGCGACTTAAAGCGTGTAAACAATTAATTTAGTAATAAGTTACAAGTTAATATTTAGCGTGCACTTAAGCAAGTAGATTAGAATTTCGTCTATTTTTCGGTTAAGTAGGGCGTGAATTACCAGTTGAAACGTTTGGACAAAAACGATTTAGTTAAATATTAGTTAACTGTATAAGTTTGGCGGAGCAGTTGCGATCGTATATTCGTGAGTATTGATGAATGATCGTATATTTTTTGAATATGTTGAAGTCGTCGGAAGACGCTACAGTGAAGTTTATTGAAGAATATATCGACGGTCCCAAGTAACACTGTCGGATTTGCGAAATGACTACTTTCCAGCAGAGCCAAAGTTTTGCAAACAGGTTTTTGCTCTATAAAATTGTCAAATTATGATATTAAGTTATAAAATTTAGGAATAGTTACTATTTTTAGATACTCTTAAGATGTGCATAAGTAAAAATAAGAAAATACTTGAGGAAACCTCAGAAATAGTACAACCGACATTCTTGCCAGGAGATTATTAAACGATTTTGTCGTTTACTTTTTTGTTTGGACATGGTTCATATAAAATGGTCGTATGTGTCACTAACGTCTTTTTTTATTGGACAATAGGTAATAATATGGGTCGCATGTGTCATTTACGACTAAATTACCTGTGTTGTGCATTTTCTTCTATAGTGGTGAAATACGACAGCTAGATGTTGTGGTTTGTGTTTCGAGTGTGTGAGCTCGCGAAGTCGGCGGTTATCCATACAATATTGTGGGTAGTGGCACAAACGACCGCGTCGCCCTACCCGCGCTCCCGCTAACATTGTTACAACGCGACATCCGACATTGTAAACTAGACGCTGTGTAAGATACGACGTTCTTGTGACATATTATTTCGGAAAATAGAGAGAAATGTAAAACACAAAGAACACTCCTGACTAATTCAGCTTTCAAACAAAACACTAAATCTAAATCGGTTCATCCGTTCGGGAGCTACGATGCCACAGACAGACACACGCACAAACAGACAGACAGACAGACACATCAAACTTATAACACCCCGTCGTTTTCGCGTCGGGGGTTAAAAATATTAATAGTTAACTCTGAAATATTCGCTAATGGCATATCAAAGTATAGACTAACGAATAATTAGGTATGATGGTATAAAACTCGTGGTGAGGCTACAAACAAAACGAAACTTAAATTATGGAAATCTTAGGTAGGTAAACTAAATAACAAATTAAAGATCAACTGATTTACCTGGTAAACTGGTTGACTGATGTAAATTGCTTACTAATAATGTAAAACTTTAAATTAGATTAGGTAGCGTAATTTGCACCTGTCAGTCAAACTGTGTTAATATCTAATTTTAGAAACTTTCAAATTTCAGACGCCAATATATACAGTCACCGGTATAAATAAGTGATGATTTCTGTACCTTGTCACATTAACATCTTGTTTGAAATGTCATACGAAGTTGTCAAACGATTAAAAGCGACAAGGTAGGTACAGAATAAATCATCACTTATTTAGGCCGGTGACTGTACCTACGTACCTACAAACTATACTACTACTTACAAACTATAGGTACTATTTGTCTTGTCACCAGCAGTTTTCATTAACTTAGAATGGCAATGATGAAATTTGATAACAGAATTTGTCTGGCTCTGTATGTAGGTTCCCATATCCGGGTAATTTTTGACATTTTGTCTCTCTCAAGCTTTGTT
The DNA here is from genome assembly GCF_023078275.1 of Leguminivora glycinivorella. Lineage (NCBI taxonomy): Eukaryota > Metazoa > Arthropoda > Insecta > Lepidoptera > Tortricidae > Leguminivora > Leguminivora glycinivorella. Next base: position 12,123,458 of record NC_062974.1, on the reverse strand, counting down.
TCTAAATGCATTTGGAAATAGTTTTTTTGACCAGATTTAGACGTAACGTAGGCCAACTTCATAAGATGTAAAAGTTTTGAACATTTAATAATATATAATTAGATAGGTATGTAGGTACTTACCTACGTTACGTTCCCAAGTTAGAAGTGAAAATACGTTATTAAAGTTTACTTTACGAGTTATATGATAACATATTTATATCAAAATATTGAAAATAGTAAGTCACTAAGGGCTACTTGCACCAACGAAAATGGAGGGTTAACCCACCATTTTATATAGAATTTGACAGTTGACAGCCCACTAACCCTGAGTTAAGTGGTTGGTGCAAGTGGGCCTAACTGAATTAAATTTTAAGATTTGATTTCTTATCACTAGCGCCCTCTGTTTGAAATTATAAGAACTTGGAATGCCCATAACAGGAATGCTTCCAACAGTTGCTGCATTTCGTAGTGCTGCGTGCTGCTGTTACTAGATGGCGCTGTACGAAGACTTAGTAGATATTATAGTACCTTAAGACAAATATAGATGGCGCTAGTTACTATAGTTTTAATAGTTATTTGTTATACAAGGGGGCAAAGTTGTATTTTAACGCCGAGTGTGGAATTTGAAAAACGAGCAAGTGAAAGGATTCTATAGTTGAACCACGAGCGAAGCGAGTGGTTCCAGAATAGAATCCTGAACTTGCGAGTTTTTTAACACACGAGAAGTAAAATACATTTGCACCCGAGTGTAACACAAAACTTTTCCCCTCACTATAGCGAGGAAACTACAATGCAAAAAATGCGTTTATCACTGCTTCCAGTAGTTCCACAGGTGGTAAATCATCTTTATTACTAGATTAACCTACTTTTATCAATTTTAAATCAGTTATTTTGACTTTATTCAAGGTCAAATTACTTTACCCACTAGTGGATAAAATGCGTTTTTACCCGCTGGTATTAAAGGACAAAACACGTGTTTCCGAGCTAGTGAGGGGAAAACATTATTTGTGAGACGTGAGACTGCGACCCCCTGGAGAGAACAGGGGGGTTACCATGAAGTGTTAAAGCCGTTCAGTTTAGGTTGAGAGAATGGGACGAAGCTATAGCAGTTCCATAGCTCTGTCCCTCTCTCTCAACCTAAACTGAACGGCTTTAGCACTTCATGGTAGCCCCCCAGCATGGTTTAAAGACACTAAGTTGGTTTAGGTAGGTAGGCACTTACATTTTACATAATTATTTGCACCTACACATCTGAATGTTAATATGTCGTTCACCATCGAATGTAGGTTACCTAAGTGAAATAACCGCACACATTTCCTTTTATAGTTTTCCGTAATAGTACGTAATAGTTATTCAGGAACCCCTATAGTTTCGCTGTGTCTGTCTGTTCACCCGCAGCTTAGCTCAATTACTTTAAAGTGGTAGAAAAAAATAATATTCCTTCAAGCTACAGTCATAATTATTATCTTTATTATTCAACCATTTTTCGAACGGCTCCCCCGAGTGCGGAGACTATAGTTATTTGTTTTACAAGGGGGCAAAGTTGTTGTCTAACCGCACGTGCCAATATTAATACCCGAGCGTAGCGAGTGGTTCAAAAAGTGGAACCTTGAGCGTTGTAAGGGTTTCAAGGCACGTAGGTTAAACAAACTTTTGCCACCTGAAACACAACATTTTTCACCACACTAACACGAACAAAATACTGACTAAAAACATCAAACTAAATCAAATCCAGCAATCTATCCAATATTTATGATTCAATAGTTATTTGTTATACAAGGGTGCAAAATTGTATTTTAACGCCGAGTGTGGAATTGTTAACGCCGAGTGTGGAATTGAAAAACGAGCAAGTGAAAGGATTCTATAGTTCGAGAATAGAATCCTGAAGTTGCGAGTTTGTCAACACACGAGAAGTAAAATACATTTGCACCCGTGTGTATCACAAAACTTTTCCCCTCAGTACAGCGAGAAAGGTACAACTCAAAAAACGCGTTTATCACTGCTTCCAGTAGTTCCACAGGTGGTAAATCATCGTCATGACTAGATCCACTCACTTTTATCAATTTTAAAGCAGAAAAAAATGACTATATTCAAGGTCAAATTACTTTATCCATTAGTGGATAAAATGCGTTTTTACCCGCTGGTATTAAAGGACAAAACACGTGTTAGCTCGGAAACGTGAGGGGAAAAAATAATTAATTGTAGGTAAATTCTGCCAGCCAGATCAAGGCATCAAGTTAAAATTTGTATGAAATTACTTTGCACTCTTGTGGATAAATTGCGATTTTGCTATCCATTTTCGAATAGCAAAATTGATCTTTACCAATTGGTGTCGTGAAAAAATATTTAAGACAAGCTACATTCTGGATAATTAACATTATAATATTGTGCCATATAAACGTTTCTGAAATAACCCGTAAACTTTAAGCTTCACCTTGAATATCAGATATGCATGCTAACCGCTCGTTTCAGCCCAAATTAACGATTACAGGCTGACCTTGACCGAATCAATGACAAAAAGTTGATATCTAACTCATTGTAAGTATGTATACTTATTACGTTATTACTTATGTAACAAACATAGGTAGGTACGTTATTGCACCTTACGCGCTAAAACATAACGTAAGTACAAGCTTACTTTTCGGACGTACCCTAAATTGATATGAAATATCAATGTCAAGGTTAAATATTTTTGGAAAGTGGTCTGAAACCTTATTTGAATACATATAAATTAATTGGTAATTTTATCAACCTTAGACTATAAACCGAAATAAAAAGATAGTAATAGTTAAAATAGTAGTGTGTCTACTAAAAAATACAAATTAAATTATTTTCTATGAGGATAATTTAATTTGTTCTAAAAAAAACCTGTCCAATTATAAATTGACGAATGTTTTGATAGATATTGTTTTTCTATTTATTGTGGTTCCCTAATTAATTAAAGGCATTAAAAATTGATAAGATAAAATTTTACCTATTCATAAATTAATACATATGCTAATATATTGCTACAACACATCAAAACAAAAACAGTTAATAAATAGCCAAGACAAATTCAGACTTTGGAGATAAATAACGCGATTTTTAACCGACTCCTAAAAAAGAAGGAGGTTCTCAATTCGTCTGGATCTTTTTTTTTTAAGAAAAGAGCGTACACCTACCTTAAATGCCGGCAACGCACCTTCAACACTTGTGTTTCGGGTGTCCATGGCGGCAGTGATCGCTTACCACCAGGCGACCTGTCTGCTCGTTTGCCTCTTATCCCATAAAAAAAATTGTCAGTTAGTTCAGTTTAGTTCAGTATTCAGTTTATAATAGATTCCATAGATTGTTATAAACTATGGATAATAATATATGATGACCATGTAAAGCTAAACGCATTTCTTAAGCTGAAACGTGACACTGTCTCCAGACTCGTGTTTTCTAGTAGAAATATTACCTAGAATTTTATGTTAGGTACTTACCAATATTTTTACTCTTAAAGGGAAAATGTTTAATACATCTTACGCCTCAAAGGCAAAGCCTCTTAAGTTCTCTCGCCAAAGCTTAAGAGTACCAAGGTAAAGCCCAAAAAGTAAGTCCACCAGACCCTCTACTATGAGTGCCTGACGTTTTAGAATATATTACTCGATATCGTATCTAAAATATATATGTATTTTTTGGCTCAAGTAAGCAACCATTTGTGGAAGCTGTTCTAGTTATTCGTAGGTACGGTCACGGACTTTAATTGTAGATCCACTTCTAGCTCATTTTATACTGGTCATCGCAAGTTAAGCATAGTTAAGCTATGACGTACCAGTATAAAATGAGCTAGAAGTGGATCAACAATTAAAGTAGAGAATACCTTTTGGCATTAAGTCCGCCATTTGTACATTTTTGTATATTTTGTGCAATAAAGTTTAAATAAATAAATAAATAAATAAAGTCCCTGACTGTACCATGAATGTCATTTTCCGTGACGTATCCCTATCTTGTTTTTACCTCCTGGGGCTCAATGTCCTAATACTAGGACAAAATACCCACGATGAAATTTGAATCTATGTTAAATGGAATTGAGTTGCTTTTGTTTTGATTCGTTCGATTTTCAAACAAAAGAAATTTAGCCCTGTTTTCTAGTATCATTGATTCAAATTTGTTTCGCAAATTTTTTGTATAGTGGGCCGCTAGAGGTTGGTACCAAGTACCTACTCTAAATCTTAAAAAACTTGTACCTATAGTAGAGGCAGTGGCTCAGAAAAGCCAAACACCGAACGACTTACGATTTTCCTTGAGTAATAATTTTGTTTGGACATCGATTTTAAGATTAAATCTTGTCGCCGCGTCCTGGAAATATAATTTCCCGTCTATAATTCGGCCCACAGCACTTTCACTTTCAATTTTAACGGCGTTTATTTGATTACGTGGAAATGCCTATATTAAATTTACACGATGGCGATTAGTTATTTGTTATAGGGAGCTTGTAAACCGAGTGATAAGAGGAAACACGCAATATAACCATAAAATTAAAATTTAAAAAACCCACGGAATGCGATATAGTGGACCGATTTTAATGAAACATGGCTAAGAACACTCCCGACTAACTCAGCTTTCAGACAAAAAAACTAAATCAAAATCGGTTCATCCGTTCGAGAGCTACAATGCCACAGACAGACACACACACACACACAGAGACAGACAGACAGACAGACAGACAGACAAACAGAGAGACAGACAGACAGACATACACACGGACAGACACGTCAAACTTATAACACCTCTTCGTTCTTGCGTCGGGGGTTAAAAAACAACTGGAACATAATTGCACAGAAATAATTCAATTTGCGTTTATTACAGTTTCCACTATGCAAGTATGCACCCACCGACACCACAAAAGTTTCAAATTAAAAATCAAGAAGAAAAATCTATTTGGGTGCGTTCCGTTTCACACGTTTTGAGATTGCAATGTTACTTAAGGTGCGTTCTGAATAAGTACAGTAAAACTAATTTTATTCAATTTGTATTTTCACGAGGTACAGATGACGTAACAGTAGGACAATTGACGTAAAAGTTACGTACGTACCTACTAAAATTTAAAATTTGCGGTTTATCGGTGACATTGATATTTTAAGATCGGGCTATGTAACAAAACGTATGACCAGTACCATAGACACCCATCTTAATTCCTGCGTCATAAATGGCTTCACAATAAACTATAACCTTTGTCTCATTAGTTTCAAAGGCACCTACAATGTCACGGGCCAGCCTAAAATATGCCATTGTGGCACGCACACGTTGTCGCTACCTTCAACTTCCTATAGGCAGACATTATAAATTCATTAGAGGGCAGTGTCCATCGTGCGACAGCGCTTTTATGATAATTGCCGTTACCCTTTTAACTGAAGTTTGCCACTCATTTTTAGACAAAGTTCCCGGGAATCCATTAGCTTTATGTTGAGTTACGTCGTAAAGTTTCTATGTGGTTTTCATTAGAGATGTGGCTATTAAAATTTTAGTATTAGAAGATTCCCAAACATTATGTGTTTGGGAATCTTCTCACAAACACAATGTAGCTATGTATGTTTTATTTATTTAAATAAAAAAATACTATATACATTTTGAAAAGTTTATTCTTTATACGAAAGGTGCGGACTGTAAGAAGTTGGTAAGAACTTATATTATCAGCCAAAATCGAATAACTTTATGTTTGTTTACTTTATTTATAATGGGACGTGGGCAAGCTAAGTAGCTTGTAAGAATTGACGTAAACAACTAAACATAACATAATTATTAATTTGTAAATACAGTCAACAACACAGCTGTGAATACAGAAAGTGTCAAAAACATGTATACAGAACTATATTGCCTGTACATTAAGGTGTATATATATATATTTTTGGCACTTAGTATGCACAGCTCCGGCTGTGTACCCGAATGGCATTTCTGCGACGCGAAACGAAATCGAAACGCCGCAGAAAGGTAGTCTGGCTCTGTCGCGCCAATACGCAAGAGCGATAGAGATAGATAGCTACGAAAGAGTTATTATCGTGAGCGTCTCGTGAGCGTTTGTCCATTCGGCTACGCACACTGGCCCCGTAGCCGAATGGCATTTCTCCGACGCCAAACGAAAGCGATACGCCGCTGGCTCTGTCGCGCCAATACGCAAGCGCGATAGAGATAGATATCCGTTCGTTTCGTGAGCGTTTCGTGAGCGATTGGCGAATGGCGAACGCGAAACGAAAACGAAACGCCGCGAAAGGTATACTCCTATTTTTAATTAGCCGGAATTATTGTAAATAAAAGTGTGGCCGGTGCTATAAAAAATTTGCTCCATTCGAGGTATTAAAATTGCCGATATTTTACAGGTTTAATAAAAATCTTTACATATTCCACTACACAAATAATGACTCTTTTTAAACGAAAATCAATTGAAACACTAAACGTTTTGGTATATTTATTGAAATTAAAAAGCCGTTTTTGTCGGGTAGTTTGTATATTGCACTGGTATTACTGTGGAAATGTACCTGGGCGACCAAGTAGCGGACCGCTAAACATTATTTTTTAGCAACTTTTGAGACTAGGTGGCAGTGATTTTTAATTACTAATTAAAACCGTCTTTTTTAAATGCGATGGTGGTAATAAGGTGGTTATAAATTAAATTATTGGTTTTGTGAGTATCTGATATGACAGGACATCGTCTATTTTGGACCGATTTCTATATTGACTTGCATGGGATCATAACATAATATAACAGTCATTGTGTTCGATCGCTTCACGATTTTTAAGTATGTAATAGAGTGATCGTTAATAACTGTTTTTTTTTAATACTACGTCGGTGGCAAACAAGCATACGGCCCGCCTGATGTAAAGCGGTCACCGTAACCTATGGACGCCTGCAACTCAAACAGTGTCACAAGCGCAAGGGTTAAAAGTAATTTGATTATCTCTCGGCCCTTACTTTGAGAACCCCTGACTTGAGCTGCACGTGTCACTTTGACAGTGACAGCAGTTTGTTTACGTTTATTCCGTTCAATTCGTAATGGGACTATAGTCTGGCTCTGTCGCGCCAATACGCACGAGCGATAGAGCGTTTCGTGAGCGTTTATGCCAATCGGCTACGTACCCTGTTGTTGACTGTACCAAGCATTATAATAAAAGCTTGTAAAGTAACAATGGTGTATTAGGAATGTTCCCAGTGCGTTGTCTGGCTGTCTCTAGTGTCTCTTCATAGTTTGAGCACAATGGGGAGGATGGACGCAGTCACGTACTCATTAGCTGCTGCGTCGGGTTACACGTCGGACAGCTTCACTGCTGACACTTAGGCAACTATTATATTACTAAACTAACGGTGTTTAAAAGGAACACTATCTGGGCGAGTTTAAAACCTTTAGGGCCTATGTAGACAATGTTTCATTACAATGCTGTGTTTGATTGATGTGCTCAAATTGTATCTCTAACAAGCTCGACAATAAATGTATACCTAACTATATAATTAAAATTGCATGCCAGTTCGCGCGCTGTCTAATTGGACCTTTAGTGGACACTGGACAGCTAGTTTTTTATGAAATCTTATTGTTTACTTTTGAATTTTTTTATTTTATGAAATTACATGCAAGGGGATCACTTTTCTCTACAAGTGACTAGGTACTCGTATGTCTGCAACGATAACAGCAGAATGACACTTCCAGTTGTAAAGATAAATATACATTAGCGTTATGATAAATTCTTAAAAGTTTTCTGATGATAAAATCTTCTCAGATATCCATATTAATATTATAGATGGGAAAGCGTGTGTGTCTGTTTGTCCGTCTTTCACGGCAAAACGAAGCGACGAATTGACGTGATTTTTAACCGTCGCCTCATATCTCAAGAAGGACGGTTATCAAGTCGTCTGTATGTTTTTTTTTTTTAATGTTTGTTCCTCGATATCTCCGTCGTTACTGGACCGATTTTGAAAATTTTTTTTTTGATTGAATGTATATGCATACAGATTGGTGTGAGCGTCAGAATGGCGGGTGTACATCAAGCAATCCTGGTGTAGTATACGTCAGGAGTTAGTGCTAGCAATGTGCCAAATGTGCGCCAAAATTCGAGCAATGTGCTCTTTTAACTCCAGAGACATTTAAGAAATTAATGACACCCGCCATTCTGACGTCAGGTTGGCGGGTGTACTTCCAGTTCTAGCTAATGGCTGCCTACTCAAGGGTGAAAGTACTGCCTAAGTTCCACATGTATGAAACACAAACTAATTCAGAGAGCCGTTGAAGAGTAATATGGGATTGAATAAATATATCTATAAGTATCACTTTTTTGTGAAAAGCGTCTGCATGTTAATGCTGCATTGCAGGCAATGAACATTGCTATTTTATTTCAGCAGGCGTTATAGATATATTTATTCAATCCCATATTACTCTTCATCGGCTCTGTGAATTAGTGTGTGTTTCATACATGTGGAAGCACATTGCGAGCACTAACCTTAGGCAGTACTTTCACCCTCGAGTAAGCAGCCATTAGCTAGAACTGGAAGTACACCCGCCAACCTGACGTCAGAATGGCGGGTGTCATTAATTTCTTAAATATCTCTGGAGTTAAAAGAGCACATTGCTCGAATTTTGGCGCACATTTGGCACATTGCTAGCACTAACTCCTGACGTATACCACATCAGGATTGCTTGATGTACACCCGCCATTCTGACGCCCACAGATTGGTCCCATTTTTCTCAGATCACAGTTCTGATGATGGGATCCTGGAGAAATCGAGGGAACTCCTCGAATCTGAAAGGCATACATATGGTGATTTTTGTGTTTTTAAAGGAACAGCATGCATTTAGGTACGGAACAGTGACATTTGGTGCAGTGGAACTGCTGATGATGGCCAGAACGGAACTCTTCAAATCTGAACGGCACGCTTATAGTGACTTTGGTATTTTTATAAGAACAGCATGCACTTTCATCCAGAACAGTGACATTTGGTGCAGTGGAATTGCTGATGATGGTCAGAACCGAACTCCTCAAATCTGAACGGCACGCTTATAGTGACTTTGCCATTTTTATAAGAACAGCATGCGCTTTCGTCCAGAACAGTGACATTTGGTGCAGTGGAACTGCTGATGATGGCCAGAACCAAACTCCTCAAATCTGAACGGCACGCTTATAGTGACTTTGCCATTTTTATAAGAACAGCATGCGCTTACGTCTAGAACAGTGACATTTGGTACAGTGGAACTGCTGATGATGGTCAGAACCGAACTCCTCAAATCTGAACGGCACGCTTATAGTGACTTTGGTATTTTTATAAGAACAGCATGCACTTACGTCCAGAACAGTGACATTTGGTGCAGTGGAACTGCTGATGATAGTCAGAACCGTACTCCTTAAATCTGAACGGTACACTCATAAGTGACTTTGGTATTTTTGTAAGAAAAGCATGCATTTAAGTTCAGAACAGTGACATTTATTTATTTAGTTATGTTTGTTAAGCATATTGAGATTTCAAGTCAAAGTTTGTCAAGCTTCGATTTCTTATAATATAATATATCGGATTCATGAGGAATTGAAGAAACTCCTCAAACCTTAACGTTATACGTATATTCATTTGTGTTGCCATCTAATAATTAAAGCATTAAAAGCAGTTTTAAAAAATACCTACACATTTCTACATAATCCAACAAGTAACTTTCACCAGAACCCGAAAGGCGACGGTTTTTTTTTTCTTAAAAATTATTTAAGTGGAGATAGTTGAAGGGATGGAGAATGGCATAGGCTACTTTTTGTCTCTTTTTAACGCGAGCAAAGCCGCGGGCAAGTTATATTATAAGTATATAACTTTTTCCATCTTATAAAAATGAAAATGAATAAATTGAAAGAAATCTCAGTTTGGATCAGGTCACCTAAGCTCATTGAAATTCATCTAATGAATAATGAAAACTTAGTCAGTTTATCTCTAAGGCTTTCAAATAAGTTGTAAGAGTTCGTAATCTCATTTCAACGCGAGGCTGAATCTGTCAACGGTTTACGAAGTTAGGATACTTTTAATCGAAACCCTGGGGGCAATGGAGCCTCTATCAGATAGCGGCGTGCTTTATCTGTGACATCGGACTCTTCGGAGGTATTTCAGGTCAGATTATTATTTCATCTACCTTCGTATAAAAGTAGAACTTCTTTATAAAGTCTCTCTGAAATAAATCACCTGATGAATAGTAACACAATTGTATGAAAAATATGTTACGTCTGAAAAAAAGGAAAAATGTATAATTATGGGCCTCCTTTCGTATTGGATTTGATTGATTAGGCAATAACTAAATCTAACGAATAAGTACTGTCCTTTTAATTACTATACCTTTAATTTTATTTAGTATATTTTTAGAACAAGGTACATGCCAATTTGCCAAAGGGATTTATGATTTCACACGTCATGTTGTCATGGGACGACATGCGAGTATACTGAATGATGTCATTCTCATTATTAACTTTCAGCAACTTCATGGCATATTGTCGACGTGCTATAGAATTATAATTTACCACTATTATTTAAGATAAAGTATGTGGGTATCTATAGCATCTATTGTTTTTATCAATAGGTAAGCGTGTGTGTCTGACAGATACGTCTGGACATTTCTACAGGGCGTGGGATGAAAGCTATTGGAATGCAGCTCTTTGCAAGAAAGCAAAAGGACTCACATCGAAGAATTTAGATGCGGTCCCTTCATCACAAATCCATTCATTTGTCTAGTTTAAATACATCTACCTAAATACCTACCTAAGATTTTTACGTGGTCAAGTTTGTAAAGATGATAGCTTTTGTACAGGTGCCTACGTTTTTTTAGCAATCAATGACTACATACTGTATATCTATTTATGTCATGTAATGATTCACATCAAGCATTCCCTCTTATACAATAACTACATATGTATAAAAATTATACCTAACAAACAGAGGCTTAGCACTTTTGCTTCTCAGTTTTAACCGCAGATCTGACATTTTTTTATTTATTAGAGACGATGATTGCTCCGCATAGTCAGCTGTCTTCTATTTCTGCCTTAGCCATATGCCATTATAAGGTTCAGTGATAAAAAGATCTCTATACTTATACGCATGCAAATACAGAGGCCATATTCCACTGGATAAATTGCTCCTGCTCCATTCGACCACGATTATGTAGGCAACTGAATAGTGGTCCATGCGGTTAGGCTTTTATGTTCTCTGCATACCATGCGCGTGCACATTCTCATCACTGCAACCATCTCCTTCTTGCTATAGCATTAAAAAGAGAAGAAACCTTTTTATGACCTATCAGCTAAGCGGAGTCGTATGAAATATTTGCATTCTACTCCAATGAAGGGCAATCTTGGCATACTGAAGTAAAATCGTATGAGAAGTATGAATGCAATGTTGATTTTTAACTATTCAGTACTCACCAATAAGTTACGGGACAAAGGATTTTCTCAAAGATTTTTCGCACATTTTTATCTGGGCCATTCCGTCGAGGCCTCGGCATCCCCTCTTTGAGGTATATTTCTTTGCGCTTTCTCCGTCGGTGTCTATTAAACTTATTGCAGAAACTAAAGTTTTAATATTCAACCGTATTTAATGTCTACCCACTGTATTAAACCTGTCAAATTCGACCTGTAGTATCTGTAATCTTTAAACAAGATTTCAAAAACCCCTTGGTAACCGTCGGTATTAAGAGCTTTATCTTCAGTTCTTCAAATTCTGAATGATCCTAATCCTGTGCCAGTTATTATCAAAAAAGTATGCCGAGACTGTGTCTCCTCGGCGATTGGATCTCAATTTAAATGTAAGAAATGCGGACGTTCATGTCGCTACCGGATAGAATAGAATAAAATATTTTTTATTTAACATCAGTTTGGACAAATATAACAAAGATAAATACAACACAATCTAGATGTTAAATTGGGAACCCACTCAGCATATTGCCACGGCATGCCGAAGCGCTGATTTTCAGTGGGTCCCGGACTAAATAAACTTAAGCTAAGAGCTAAACTAAAATAAGTGACAGCACAAATATCAAACAGATGCGGAATACCGCCACTGTACAAGTAAATTGACAGCAGACATAAGACGTAATATTAACTTAATAATATAAAATGTATGATAGAAAGGACAGTAACATAATAAACAAGCGACAAATTGAACATACAAAGAGGAACAGTAAGTATTAGTTAAGGGCAAGGACTAAAAAACTACTACTGTTAGTTGTTAAAATCTGATTAAATAGATTAGGTATTTTTCTGTTTGAAGAGTAATAATAGTTTCAGTTTATTTTTAAAAGTATTTTGGGACATATTATTTCTTGGCTTTTGGCTGCTGAGATTTTAAAACTCCCTCTATAACCAACAGTTTTGTGGTGCGTTTGATGGATAGGTCCATATATAGTCACCAGAGGAGTTGTCTCTCGCATTCAGACGCTGTTTAAATCATCTGTCAAGATGTACGAGGCCTTATGATGATACCGAGACACGCAAAAATTTGGTTCTGGGTATAGCTATAGGTACTTTAGGTATCTCGACTTTCGGTTCAAAAGAAATGACCAACTTGCCACAGATCAATCAAGTGCTGTTAATTTATTAAATAGGTAAGGTAACTAGACTAGACTTCCTGCGGAATATTTATAGGTATACCTACAACACTCTTTATTAACTACAAGGGGTAGTGCTTCTCGTGTGCAAGCTGGCGCAAGTAACGGCTCCCAAATGGTGTATTGCGTGCAGCGAGCCATGTCATCAGGGCGCCGAATGGACACAATTATGGAGTAGGATAATCCTACTCTGTTATTTGACACTGTGCACAGCATACGGTAATTTAACACGGAAATGTAGCCTTAATACGTCAATATTCCTATTTCTCAACTCAATCTTGTTTTTTTTTCTGTGAAAAACTTAATAGATTTAAAACACTATCTTTGCAATGTAATAATAATGACACCAATCATTAGTAGGTCGGCGCAATTAAGAAATATGTTGAATTCATATAAAATGTTAGTGCTTATATTTTTATTGAACTGTGTAAGAAACGTAAAATGTGTTTATATTGTTACTAGGTTTTGCCCGCGGCTTGGCTCGCGTTAGAAAGAGACAAAAAGTAGCCTATGTCACTCTCCATCCCTTCAATTATCTCCACTTAAAAAAATCACGTAAATTCGTCGCTCCGTTTTGCCTTGAAAGACGGACAAACAAACAGAGACACACACTTTCCCATTTATAATATTAGTATGGATACTGTTCAAATAGCTCATTTTATTTATTTATTTAGACTTTATTGCACGACATAAAATTGTACAAATGGCGGATTTTATGTAAGTACCTACCTAATATTTTTTTACTGAACATGATGTTTAAATATTTTCTTTAAGGAAACTGTAACACTAGTTTTAAAAAAATTAAGTAAAATACTGTTTATTTCTTAATTAAATAAATAAAATTTCTGCAGGTAAGTATTCATAGAAGGACAATGGAAGAAACCAAGAAGAAACGAAACACTCCCTTTATCTCACAAAAGACTCAAAAAAGACCACCTGTAAGATTTTTTTGAATTTTTATTGCACAGAATTTTTAGGACTATCGGATGGCGATGAGGTTCAAATTCACGATTTTTTAAAGTTTTGCCGTTAAAGGATTAAATATTTAGAACTGTGTATCTTAATTTGGTAGTTTTAATTAATTAAGCTTTACTTACTAAGAGAAACGAGTTTAAAACTTATTGAATATAATTATAACATTCCAACTTCGTTACTTAGACGAGTTAAACATTTACCAAACTCTTGAATAGTTAGCAAACTATTTGACCCACAAGGATCAAAGGCTTTCAAAATCTCGACGACCCTATTACAACGCTCATAAGAACGCTCGCTTCACAAGCCACAAGAATGTGGTTTAAGTTATTTGCAACTTGATACCAATAGATCAAGACGAGATGGTATCAGGTTCAATTAAAACAAATTAAAAAAAAATGAGTACTCACAGGTACTTACAAGCTTTAGTTCTTGTTATTGTTCTGAGTTTGATTCTAGCAGTACTTTACAAAAAGAAATTTTGCTATTGTTTAGTAGGGTACATTGACTACCTAGTACTCTTTCTTTGGCAATAATGCATTTTTATAAATCCTCTCCTTAGTTAAGGCATAGGGTGAAATACAATTCTTGTCTATCAATTGTAAACTTTTTCGAGGCTGGTAAAGGCATCATTCCTACCATATCCAGCACACGAAATTTCGAATTTCGTGATATGGTATCCAGAAATAATGTGGAATAGTGCCCCAAGAGATTGAGTTACGCAACTGGCGATGCGCGTAATGGCATGTAACCGGCAAACACGGCGCCGAACAGACATATTATTAGCCACCATTACCTCGTGGCCATTCATAACGGACAGCCGAATTCCTGTTACTCGGGTCAACAAGCCCTATGCTCAGATCAGATGAACACGATTTTTCGATACAAAGGAATAGCTAAGTACTAAAGAACACTGAACTCTTTCAACAAAGCCTACAGATTTACAAAGTTCAAGACAAAGTTAGATTGTTAGATAAGACCACCTTTGTTAGTGTTGCTTTGCCTCTTCTTAATTTTCTGTATTCACGCGTACAATAAAGAGCTTTGGTATTCTATACATAGGTAGCTAAGTGGTAGGATTCCAAAGCTGGTCCTAGGATATTCTGGAATATTTCTCCGAGGTAACGAAATTTCGAATTGCAATTAGGTACGGCACACTTTATACCACCCGATGGACTAGAATCGAGAAGGATCTAAAAGCCCTGAACATCTCACCAACGACAACCCAAGACAGGCGGTCCTGGCGCCTACGTACAAGGAGGCCCGACCCCAATTGAAAATGGGAATGTGGCAGGAAGAAGAAGAAAATTCCATTCAGCTATGGGGCCTTGCTCTGACTGAATCATCATTTCGGCATCTGTCGATACACGGATGTTATCTTGACAATGGCCCCTATAAAGAAAAATAATCAGTCGCTCGTTACAAATTTATTAAAGATTGTTGTCTTTTTATTAAAAGAAATGGTCCAAAGATAACCTCTTTTATCGGTGCTTTTTTTTTGTATAGTATTTGTATAGGCCACGGCCGGTTTGTGGTGATTTAAAGATGCCCTCGATACGCTGCGCCCGATTATGTTATCTTGAGCCTCGGAATTGATCGGATTGCAGTGGCCCGAGGAAAAGTCCGAGGCACGCCTCCCAAAATTACATGCTTGGACCGCTCAAGTAATAATATGAACGGAGGTCTCTGTGATAACTGGGAGCCGTTGAGTAATCTAATGAATGTGTGATGCGTTTAAATTATGCCCGGTCCTTGAGTATGTAGCGTCTACGACAAGTTGGTTGGTTTATGGGGGATTCTTAGGATCTCAAAGTTACACTTGAAAGATGGGGTATTTGGTGCTTTACGTTACTTCTCATGTACCTACTTTACGTGGTATGCTTTTCAAGCTTATCATTGAGTCTAAAATATGTTCCGTTTAATGCACCTTCTTTCACTAGCATGGGGGTGTAAATAATTTTAAGTACTTAAGTACCTACGTTATTTGTAATCTATAAAATGCTCTGCTTATACTTACACGAGTCCCTAGGAATACTTATAAAATATAAGCCGATATTATTGAGCCCTATTGAAAATTTTAATACCTACTTATTATTTTTTACAGACTACGTCATACTATTTCGTTTAAGAACACATCGTAACTCTGACCAGAAGTTTAGTTGTCTAGACCATCGTAACAAAGTTTTAAGTTACTTGTGAAGCCGTACAGAAACACTAACGACACTCGAACGAAATATTGACACAAGTGCGGGGTTTCTGTACATAGCCACTGTTTGCGTCTGACTTCGAGGGCCACCTTTGATGTCGAATGCCAGCCCTCCAGTTGATTTAGCTGGGACTAAAACGAAATACAGAAGTTGCTTCAGTTGGAAGAGTTTGGATTTGGACTAATTGGAGTGATTCGTTCGTTAATGAAACGAAAGTATTTACAATGTATAGCTTTTCTTTTTCTCCGAAGAATTTCAATTTCATTTTCCCATTTAATTACGATTATAAATAGAAATAGATTAAGTAAAAGTAGGTGTTCATAATGGTCTCTTCGTAAGATACAAAAACTTGTTTCCTATACTAAACGGGCTCATTGCTTTCAATTACTATTATTAGAAAAGATGCGTAATAGCATCATGTAATCGTATCAGTTCACTTAAGACACAAAACAGGCGCGCATTCTATTATCATACTTATGTCATGCGAGCGCCGATCCTCCACTTTCTCTTCATAGATATCGAATTGGGTCACGTTTTGACTCATGGCTAGGCTTATATCATAGATGGAATACAGTAGATTCCACGTTTTAACAGCCTGATTTGAACTTTAATATTCGTAAAAAATATTTAATTTATGATCCAATCGGGACGTACAACGCGCGCAAGAGGCCGTCGTGTTCATCGTCCTTTTGTATTGTCTTTTTTAGTAATTACAAAAGCGAACGTTCAATGGCTTTATACAGGTGATTCCCACTTCTAGTATACTTAATTCAGAGATAAAACCAGACGGTTCAACGGAACCAGGCCGCTTCATCACCTTAATAGGAGGCCGGGGACGCCAAAAGCGTTCTATACTTCGGCTGCTGGCCTATAAAGAAGAGGACACTCTTTTCATGGCTAGTTTTATTGGCAAACTTAAAATTTGTGACATGTAGTGTTTTTAGGCGTGAGATGATGAGTAAGTATTACATGAAATAAGCGTAAATAAGGGTCAAGTTTATGTCTATCGAAACGCCAAATTATTTTATAATATCTGGGCAACCGAGCTTCGCTCGGTTCTGTTCGTATCCTTGACATGTGTCGCCATCTAGTTCAAAAATGAATAGTACCTACATCGAGCGAAAGAATTCTCAGCCTTAACAACACAACTACTCCACACGAGATGGCGCGCATTTCGCCACAAAAACTCTAATAGTGTATTTTTCTATTCGTTTTAGCCTTGACCTGTGTCGCCATCTAGTGTTTGCAATAAATAGTACTTACATCGACCGAAAGAATTCTGTCTTAACAGTACAACTACTGCACACGAGATGGCGCGCGAAGAAAAACGCATGAAAACTCGAAAATTCGCGTTTTCCGGGACCTAAGGATAAGTTAGACCGATTTTTCACCCCCAAAAACCCCCACATAACAAATTTCTGCGAAATCGTTAGAGCGGTTTCCGAGATCGTCAGTGTAAATAAATATATAAATAAATAAATAAATAAATAAATAATTATACAAGAATTGCTCGTTTAAAAGTATAAGATTATGCTACATCTAGTGAGTAAGCAAGTGCTCTGTGCCTTACGTATTCTGATAGCAGATAACTGAGCAATCCTCTGAAAAAGGTCAGCCTCATAAATAAACCTTCCTGCAACAGTCGCCAGGCACACATTATGGGCGTTGCAGTGGCGCAACACGATGGATGCCTCAACGTTGGAAGCATTGAACTCCAAATTAAAGTATGAAATATTATGACGTCGTGATCGTTATCTTTTATTTATTTCCTCTTTGTTTGACAAAAGTTTTAGTGCAACAATTTCTTGGGATATTAATTTACAGCACATTACCAGACTTTTAACGCTTCATAAAAACAGCGTTCACTGCCGCTTGTTTGATATTTGCCTCCAGCGAATCCTTTATTACTTTGTATACGTGGCCAGACGGGAGCCAGAAAACCTTGAGAAACGCATTATGGTTGGCATGGTGGATGGAGGACGGGGGAGCGGCCATCCACCAACCCGCTGGGTGGACAGCGTTAAGAAGGCCTGTCAGGGATTGACACAGGCGCCTATTATTAGGACTGCAGAAGACCGTGATCAATGGAGAGCTTTGGTGCGCAAAATAACGACCTCATGTGGTCGCAACCCTGAGCCATGAGGAACCGAGAAAGAAGAGAAGAAAAACAGCGTACTGCAGCGTGCTGCCCGCGGTCCCTGCCCGCCCGGTGGTCTAGTGGTAAAGACGTTAGTCGCGTAAGCTGAAGACCTGGGTTCGATTCCCGGCCCGGCCAGCAGTGGGCCTTGTCGTTTTTTTTTTCTTTCGTGTATGATATATATTTCAATTTATAATTTATATATTTATAGTAGTGTGACTACTTTAAAAAAATAACGAATAAAAAAAAACAGTAAAATGATTTGATTTGTTTCCTAGTTGTAGCGTACTGAATCTTAAATGTCGGCAATGTACTTACAAGTATGCAACACCTGTGATGGTGCTTAATTGATAATTTGTGACGACGTAAAATATGTAGTTAGTGCTAATATCTGTATTTTACACGTCATAATTTGTCATACAAGTTATATGGGTTTGATTGAAGACACAAAGTGCACTAGGCGAAGGAGACTCCAAAATTAAATCCAGAACGGAGTAATACGAGTATGTTCCATATTGAAATAAGTGGCGGCCTTCTGCAGCCGACCACTCACCACACATACATTGCCTTTTTTGCAATAAGATAGGACAGTTACTGCTTTGCATCTCTGTGTTTCCTTAATTCTATCTAAGACGGTACACCGTAATACATTGGATATTGGATACCAATATACGCAAAAGCCAATGATGAAGTAGGTACACTGTGCAGATTCTGAAAGCGCTCCAACCATGATTTGTGCTGTCTATATCAAAATGTATGGTACAGGCGTTCTATTTCCGATGCAGGTCATAGTCCGAGTAGCAGCACAATGCAGAATTAATGAGCGTTTTACGTGATGTCGTAAACCGCAACCCTCCGATATTACTGTTCCCTGTACCTACCTACTTCTCGCATGAAACGTGTTACCCATAACTTGGTTTTTCTGGGTATAGCGGCAACAAAAAGTTCATCTAACATGTGGTAGATTAGAAATCAATAGCTATATATATCTTAGATTTATAGTATACTTATCTATTTAAGATTGTCGCAGTTCATGTTTGCCTATAATTGGATATACTGTATTCATGTATTTTTGCCTTTCTAATATCAGTAAGTTATATCTGTGAATAAAACCTAAATAATTATAAAAATCCATAAAATAAATATATTCAATTATTCATATATATTTGTCTAACTTTATGACCGACACAATAAACCCTGCCAATTACCTAATAAATGCCTCTGACGAACGTTACAGAGCTACTAAAAGTTTCACTGAAACTGACTGACTGACTGACTGACATATCAACGCACAGCCGAAACCGTTGGTCCTAGAGATTCCAAATTTGGCACATAGGTTCCTTATAAGGTGTAGAGGAGCACTAAGAAAGGATTTTTCAAAATTCACCTCCTAAGGGAGTGAAATGGGGTCGAAAGTTTGTGTGAGAAAACTGGATTAGATTAGTACGTGGGCATAGCAACGGGAAAAAGCTAGTGTTTACATAAAGGATCAGAATTGACGACCTTTATTTACTATTTACTTAATAATCTCGTCTACATGCTAATTGGTATTGGAGCTATATTTGATTTCAATGTTGACTGCCAATTTTTACACGCGAAAACCATTACGTCTTGTAAACAAATAATCAGTAAACATTGATTTTATTTTAATAACAGTACCTAAGACAAAACAGGTACACTGCTAGGATTTTATGTAATATTTGAATTTCGTACCACCTTAGGAAAATTTCTTAATAACACTGCATTGAATAAAAGAAAGAAGGAACAATAAACGATTTTTCTTTTCTTTTTTATCTTTTATCTTTTTTACTTCTCAAATGATTGGAAACTTGGTAACTGTGGGTGATTCTTGGTTGATTTTACTACAAAAGCGAATTTAATTAATTCCAAGGCTGTTCATGATTCGTAACAGCATCTACTCTTGTACAAGAGTGTATTCATTTATGTAGGTAAGTGACCACGTTTGTTTGTTATTATCACGCAAGAAAAAATCTAGTCTCCTTAGTGATTAGTATCAGTACATATTTAAGCAATTATTCACATGATCAGTACAGGTGTCGACGTCACACAGTTCTCTCAACGAACATGAATGGCTCTCGATTCTCCTCGCTCCAGTGCGGACTGATTCCATACCACGTGCTCCGGTGCACACATGTATCGCTAGATTGAGAAATCTCTACTCTAATTAAAATGTCCATTAAAAATCCATTTGCTTGGACACCGTTTCTTTTTGCTAACTTGCCATTTAACGGAGACTAGATAACATTAAAGCGAATAGCTAAGAGAACAATCGATTCACAGACAAAAAGGTCATTATCGTAGCTAAGACTAGTGATAAGACATTCTAATCCGATTAAACAAACAGCTAGAATAAAGAACGATCTACAAAAAGTTCTATTTAACTAAGCAAGCCGACCTTGCAAATTAAAAAAAAAACGGCCAAGAGCGTGTCGGGCCACGCTCAGTGTAGGGTTCCGTAGTTTTCCGTATTTTTCTCAAAAACTACTGAACCTATCAAGTTCAAAACAATTTTCCTAGAAAGTCTTTTTAAAGTTCTACTTTTGTAATTTTTTTCATATTTTTTAAACATAGGGTTCAAAAGTTTGAGGGGGGGGACGCACTTTTTTTTCCTTTAGGAGCGATTATTTCCGAAAATATTAATATTATCAAAAAACGATCTTTGTAAACCCTTATTCATTTTTAAATACCTATCCAACAATATATCACACGTTGGGGTCGGAATGAAAAAAAAATCAGCCCCCACTTTACATGTAGGGGGAGTACCCTAATAAAACATTTTTTTTAATTTTTTATTTTTGCACTTTGTTGGCGTGATTGATATACATATTGGTACCAAATTTCAGCTTTCTAGTGCTAACGGTTACTGAGATTATCCGCGGACGGACGGACGGACGGACGGACAGACAGACATGGCGAAACTATAAGGGTTCCTAGTTGACTACGGAACCCTAAAAAGGGTACAATTACGTTGGATGAGCAAAAAACGTCTATTTTAAGTGTATAAATGGTCTGATTTGCTCTGCTTTGTTTGATGCAAACTCACGGATGCATCAAAGGTGTTGATAACAATAGCGTTTGAATCTAATTACTATCCCCTGTGGATTGTTCAGTTTGTATCCGCGTTTTTGTCCAAAAGATGTGCATTGAGAGTTGATCTTACCTTTAGGCACAGTATAATAAAGAGTACTATCGTAGTGTCATGTCAGTACTATCATGCTTTAGGGTCAGCTACCAACCTATTTAACATTTTATTCTCAGAAGTCCGATACATATCACAGTCCAATGTGTATATTAATTATATTATCAATCCAATACATATCACAATCAAATATGTATATTAATTATATCAATGTTTACCCTTTTGCTGATAAAAAAATGTCGATATAAAAATTGAGCTCTCAAATAAAATACCTATGTCTGTACCTAATTGAAAAACGAAACAAAAAGCGGAGGTATTTGTTCATAAAAATATTCGGCGAACAAACGTGAATACTTTGTACATGGTAGACACAATATTAATACTGTATGTACCGATTTTGCTACATCCATGTACGTTATATTAATTTAATTTATGATATTATTATTTATTTGTATGTCTTTCCCATCACGGAACAATGGTATTCCGGACCTTTGGGAGGCGTGCGCGGGGCCGAAGCCAACGCGTAGAGTAGAGGCCCTTTCGACACTTTAATGAAATGTAAGGGGTACACCGAACGGATGTTGCCCTTGCCCGTATCATGGGACACACGCACAGGCAACACCCGCCAGGGTGTAAAGACTATTTCAGAGTTAATGGAATCTAAAATGAACTGGTCTATTTTGATGAAAGTGTTGGACTAAATACTGGGCTATGGATAAAAAACCGGACGCCTGCCTAAAAAACGGTGTGAGAACTCAAGGGTGTCGAGAGGTGTACACCGCTTTCTGCCCAGTGGCTGTTAAGCCACTGTACCAACTCGCGTCTTATGCAAATTTTCACTTCCACCCCTGGGGCACGTAGCCCTAACGACTCCACTCTGGACGGCCAGCCAAGGCAAGCCAGAGGTAGAGAGTACTGTCCCACCCACCCGCCTTACGGGTAACAGAACCCCCCAGGAGCACTCGGGTACGTGGGGTCGCTGTTCCCCAACAGCTCGCCACAAGCTGCCCTGCGTTGACTGATTGCACTGGTAAAATCAATGGGCGATGGGATCGTCACATCCCTACGCCATTATTATTATTTATTATTTATATCTAACTATACCTATTCATTTTGTTACTACAGTATATAAGTAAGTAATATTTTTATCGTTTGTGTATTAAGACAAAATTGGTATATTAATACAGAGATCAATTTTGTTTTGTTTTCCTTTTCCTCGTATTAATGATATTAAGTATAGTTATATTTCGGAACAAAGAAACCGTATACATTAATGCTAAAGTCCCATCCATCAGTCATTTGAGGCATCCTGAATGGTGGAATATCCATTAGGAGTTTCCTTTTCATCGCTTTCAGACCGTAGGCATACTCGGACCGCCATATTGGATTTCATATAGGATTTTTCAGTAGCCTTCTATTTGTTTTAAACTCACGGCACAGCGTTATATTTTTCTGTTTTGTACTTTACAACGTAATATTTTTTACACTCAGAATAAAACGTAGTAACATGGGGAGAAGAATAAGCAAACTTATTTGACTACGGTTACTCATGAAATAAAACAAAAAATCAAGAACATTGTAAAGGGTTAGAAACGTCGAAAGAATTTTTTAATAAAGTTATTAATGTTATATTATACGCCATGTACAATACAATACTCTTTATTGCACACCTCACATAGTTTACAATTATGCACAAGACACAAAAACAAATTACACAGAGACAATCTTTGGGTTTTCGAATTAATATAATCAGAATATATGGTAGGAGGCTCTAAGAAATATGAGAAATAGAATTTAAATACAACCAAACAACACAAAACACTCATGCAAATGCACATACATGAATAAGTATAACCATGAACATACATAAACATACACACATAAATACATACATAAAACTCCGCTTCTGTAGTTTAGTTTCAAACATATTTGGATATCATTTTGATACGACTTATACGTCGTCTCTAAATTTTATAAGAGAAGTAAACAGTAACAATGTTATGAAAAAAATCAAAAGCTTAAGTTATAAAAGTTACAAAAGTTGTAACATTTTTATTGCATCCATACGAACTGATGACGTTGATAAATTTGCTAAGCAACACTTGCTATGCACGTGGTTCTCGGTAAAGTAGCTAGAAATGGAACAAAAAACAATCCGAGGCAGCGTCAGCGAGGTAAACGATGCACATGTGTTTACAAAAAGATCCTAAAAGAATGGTAGAATCGGCAGTCGAACTGTTTGTTTTAGATATCGGTCTGCAAAAATAACATGTGAAGAAAGTCACAGATGCATAATCTTGGATTAGGTATATTCAATGTCATTCATCATCTCCTCCTAGCCGTTTTCGGCTACGGCGACTGCGTTTTATGGTTGAGAGCTTCGCTGGTGTGCTCTCAGTCTGAGAGTCTCAGGTGACTGACGAAGCCAATTTTTGCTACGAATGTTCGACCACACTCGCGGTAGGTCAGCACCTCTCCAATTAATCCGTAATTAAATAAACAGGTAGGTGGGTATAGGTATATTAAATTGAAAGTTTTACAAACTACTTCATTAAGTTAATTGGGTTTATTATAGCTAGGACCTAGGTACCTTACCTATGTAAGCTTAGTTATTGTGTTAATTTTGATTTATTGGTACCTACTTAAGGTTTTTTATTTTAATTGATGCTTAATGAATGCTTTATATAATGCTTTTAATTACGTAGGTAATTGTTTTAGTTATTTTGGGTACTCATTCATTAAACCTGACTGTGTACACAAACTTAATATTACGAACTTTTACTTATTCTTCTTTTTTATTACGACCTTTTTTATTCCAAAAGAAAACCTTTTACAAACATTAATTTCAAAATCAAATAAAACCTAACGTTTTCACAATACAGCCCAATTCAATGCCCACGTCATGTCTTGTACCGACGACAGCCGCAATTTGTCTTTGATGACAAACGATCCCGCGGTCTCCTGTTTACCTTCAGTCATGCAACCTTTGACGAAGGCCAGGTTATGGCGACTTAACTCATTGATTGCAGAAGCTCCGCGCCCACCCTTAAGCCTGTTTCAGACTAGCGATACAAATTCGATACGATATCAGCGCGGAAAACGCGTAAGCGTGTTTAATTTGTTGCGCGTATAAGCTCTCATAACGCCGAAACAACCGTATACGTGCGTAAATTATACGCTAGTTTGACACCGCCCTTAGCATTTTGGTCTCGGGGTTCCACCGGCCGAGCCGCCCGAACCACTGTGCACAGCTCCCCAGTCGGAAACGAACGACCAGCGCACCACTACGTCCCGTCCGCGCGCGCGCGAAAAGTTATTCTCTTCGTCATATTCTTGTGACGAACTGTGGAGTGAAACTTGTGAAAAACTGAAAACCTTGACTAATCTGTGACTGGGAAACAAAGGCACTTGGATTTTGTGTACGGCGTGGCGAATGTTTTGTTTGGTGCCGGCGTTTTGACTGCTGATTGGTGAGTTATTAATTAGTTTTTCAATGTCTTCGCAATGTTTTGTAATTAAATGAAAATTACTAAGAAAATATTGATGTTATCGCTGCAAATTCCCTTTTAAAATAAGCTATGTTTACTTGAAAATTAGATATCAAGGTGGTTGAATATTACATGCGGGGGTACTCGGGATAAAACGTTGACCGGTGTTAAATAGGTTATTTAACAACTAAGTACTTAAAACACAAAAAGAGCATGTTTTGCGTGTTTATATCTAGCTATCGAGCCTCATCCGCTGCTCAGAACCAGTTCTCGGCCAGAAGATAGTTATTATTTTTTGTCTCGATCGAGTATCTGCGCCGGACGATCCCTGGGACGCCATACCTTGATATGAATTCAGGCTACTGCCTTACGATTTTATATCATTATAGTATAAACGGAAAAAAAAATTAAGAATAAGTACAGACAAACTACTTACCTAACAGATCCATCTAACCTGAATTGACTTATGAAAATTTGAAAATCAGTTCAGTGCGATTTGAAAATGCGCCGATAGGTTCCTTGCCATTTGCAAACTTATCTTACCGTGTTGTCTTCTCATTTTTATAAATTAATAAGGTTATTGTACTATCAAAAAATTTTAATTTTGTGGTTAGGTTAGGTTAGGTTATTATAAATTAATAAGGTTATTGTACTATCAAAATATTATTAACGCCCAAAAGATGCCCACTAGGAGATAGAAGGACAGATGTTTTTTTTTCCTTTATTTCTGAATCGGGACCTTGTCTTGAGATACTTGAGAGTAATTTGTCTTATAGGTAGATGAATACCAGAGATTCTAGTAAACAACAGTTCCAATATAACGAGTAACTAGATATATGTTAACGAAGAAATAAGCAGGTTTATGAGCGCGACAGAGTAAACAAATTATGGTAATCGGATACTCGTGATAATTTAATATTGTAGGTACATAATAAATGTCAGAGAATCAATAAATCAGATATCGGACACTTTCTAAAAATATGTCTTATCCTTGGATAGCAACGGTTTCTTAGCTGCATTCGGAAAATTTTAGGAAGCAATAAGAAATGGATCCCGTTTTGTCCTATCAACGTATCGTATGCCAACAGACTTATTTGGGTCGTATTGGAAATCAAGTAAAAGTCAATTAATTGATATGTTTCTTTCTACAGCGAAGCCACGAGCCTATATATGCCATAGTTACCCAAACGCTAGGGCGGGATTGAGTACATAGGAATCGTTGGCACTCGTACCGCCCATTTCTCCTTCTCAACAATCTCAACACCATTTTGGTTCCCTACGCCCGGGCCTTATAAAATCAAGCCCTTTACACTGCTAACTTCGAACATTATCCAATAAGATCATTCTGTTTTCACGAGCTTTCCCAACAATCCCGATCTTATAGTATGAATTAATTATCATCTGTGTTAGAACGATCGGGTCTCGGAGCCATTAAAAATCTGTCTTCGGTCGATTGCCTTTACTTAAGATAACAAATCCGGTCCTGCCGTCATCTCGGCTCGATGTTAATAAAATGAACGGGATTTCCTAAGGTTCGAGTCATATTCGTGTGGTATCTTATCAGAATTACGTAAATAATATTGGTAGTTATGAATGTATTTGAACTCTTGTTGTAAATAATATCATTCGTGCAACTCAAAAATAGATTGTTTTATTAAAATTAATCTCAGCTTACTACTGAAAAAGACAAGGGTAACAGGTAACACAATGTAGTTATTGCTATTTTGTACGATTTGTAGAAAACCTTGGTATTTCCTTAGTTTCCGTCTAGAATTTTTCTAATAAAGGATGAAACTGCAACAGCTCTGTGGCATTGACTTGGTCAGTCATTACTCATTATTAATCTTTTGAGTGGCGTTTATTACCGCACGACAGTGATTTGGGCGTTAAATCCATTATTCGTTTTGTCATCAAGGACAGCCTTGTTAAAAATCAGTATTCTTAGATATTTGCCCCCATGCAGCCCGTTACCATACTATTTATTATACATACCTATGTATACATCGTGATATTTACAAGCACACTGGTGCCGTTGGGGCTAAGTAGATAAGCAACCGACCAAGGAAATTATCTCCTAAACATTAAACAACATTAGCTACTAGTCTACTAGTATGCCTGCCTCCTAAGCTACCGGCTATACATAAATATTATCCAACCGAGCAAATATTTACATTATCGACTATCTATATTCCAACGACAGTTTAATTTATAACTGACATGTTTGTATGCTCCTGATACTCCGACAGACCTGTCAAGGAAATAATGAATAATGCCTTGAGATACCACAGGGTAAATGCCCTAAGGCACAAACAACTGAACAGTACATATAGATGCATAGTTTATGTATTGTAAATAAATATTAACATACCTCTTTTCTCAAAATATGGAGCTTTTCTCAAAATAAAACACATGAAACTGCTGAAGATTCCATTTGGATTGGAAATTGTGATAGTGCAGTGAGTCCGTCGCCAACTTCATAATAGAACCCATATGATATCCCACAGACGACTTGACACCCACGAGATTAAAGGAATGGTGAAATTTTTAACCCGTCACCACACTCAACAGCACAGAATGGATCTAATCGCAGGGGCAAAACTGCAATTTGTTCGTAATTACCTAACATCTTGTGGCAAAATGGACGCAAGAACCTGTGCTAATTGCCGCTATTAAGGTAAGCTTCTGGAGTGCTCAGCTGTGCTTTACCTAGAATAGTTGAATGAGAACTGTTCTCATTTAATTACGATTTATATTATTGCTATACATGCCTAAGGTTAACGTAAATTCATAGGATAAAATAGTTGGAATAGCAGTGGATGACAACAAATAGTCATCAGTTAAATATAATATAATAGTTAAATAGGTACATAGATAAAATTGATATCATAGTATCGACTAAATAAATAGGATTAAACCAGGGTTTAGTTTTTACGAATGTGATAATTATTTACATTTTCATTAATTTGCATCATCTCTTTTGACTATGCGTAGGTACACTACTTGATCATGATCATATTATATCTTCATCATGATCATATCGAGCAGTTTTGGTGAATGCAGAATGCAGATGCTTTTTGTCATGGTTATTTATGCTGATTTATTGATTTTCCTTCGATTTTATATTGTTTTCTCGTAATTTCCATTTACAATTCGTATATAGCTAAACTAATCTACATTCCTATCTTATAGAAATAGTTCAGCATACGGGTAATAACGCTGATAATTCGCCACCGCGAGAGTGAAACTCTGATTACCACATCGACTGCCTACTATCTCCTCACACATTTTGTTTCAAGTTATCTTGAACAGTAAGCTTTAAGTTTCAAGGTTACTTTTTCAGTTACATCAAGTTTCAGATACGAGGACATGAAAGTAAGAACGTGATACCTAGCCAACGTCACAATTATTACGCTTCGTAAGCATTTCGTAGCTAGTCTGCCTGTCGTTCTTCTGGAGAGGCGCGACAGAGTCGGACTGCGATTTGATCGCCACGTAGCGTCGACGATTGTCGCTTCGGCTAGGCCTGCTGGCATGCCAGAGAACTTAAAAGTTGGAACTGATATGTCCCGCTTGCCTTGCAAGGACATTCTTGTATGAATAATAAATGGTGACTCAATATTGGGTAGGTTCATTCATGAAATTTATTGTAAGTTGTGATCATTGTTATTAAACAGTTCGTCAGTATAATTATCTGACTATATTCCGTGAATATTTACTATTAAACGACAAGAAACGACTTGCCGAAAAGTAGACAAGTACATGTTTGCGCTTTAGGTTTTGATATAATTTTACCGGTTATCAAAATTTGACATGAAATACAAAAGGGTGACATTTATGTGGCTTCATGAAGGCAAACCGCCGAATACGGATATGGAAAGAAAATATTTTTCCTTATACATTATGAGTCAGCGAAGGATCTACTCTTCCACGAGACTATCAATAAATAACTAATTTGTATGCATAAAATGGAGTATTTTTGCGTTTAAATGAAACAACAATACTCTTCCGTCTCTTTGTAGAACGCGGGGGCCAAGAGAGATATAAATAATGAGCTAATTGTATTGGGCCGAATGGCCGGTACCTATTCGCTGACCGGGATGCAGTGCGTTGTCGGGAAATTGTTGTACCAAAATACTGAGTTGGCTTTTTGTCAAATCTCCGAATTATTACTTTCTAAAATGATTGGTATAAATATGACATTCGTGTTCATGAACTTAATATATCTTAGTAAAATAAAACAAAGTCTTAGACACCTCTCCACCTATTATTAATCTTCTAAGATAATTCATAGTTTTCTAGCAAATATTATATTTCAACCAATACACACAAATTTAAACAAATTATATACTCCTTTCAGAATCATTATATTCACAGGGGAAAACTGCATTTAAATAATTTGTCGTTTTTGAGTTCATCGCGAGCATAGAAACAAACAGACAGTTAAACATACGCGGTCAGGGAAGGGACTTTGTTTTATACGATATAAGAATAGTGGTAGTGATGCTAAAAAATTATGTTATTTTCGCACATAAAATGAGTGTCCTAAATATATAATGAACGATCTAATTCCATTGAGAACTATTAGCTGACCGGGTTGCAATGTATGCCGCGGGGAACAGGCCAAACGGAAGATACTGAAATAATTACACATGCTATGTGACAATCTCGTTTGTCCAATAATTTTCAGGGATATAAAATTTAGGATATAGACGGTAACTAAACAAAGGCGAATTTGCGATTTTTATAGAAAATCTTGACATGGTCATTGAAAAATGTACAAAACGGTTGTGAATCTTTGTTTAGTCAAGTTTGACTAAATTAATACCGTGGCAGGCATAATAATGTTTCAGAGATATGTAAATTTGAGGTTAAAATTATTGCGTCTGCTGCTGTTCGACGTACATTGTTCGTTTCATAGAGATAGGTAAGTAGGTACCATACTTTAGTTTGCTGTACATTGCTACTGCCATAATCCGGTTGACAGACTTTACAGTTTTGGGGAAAACTTTTTCTAATTGCACATATAAAATAATATCGTATCGACGTAGTGAGTAAGAGCCTTAGATGGCATAAGACTGCGTAAACTCGTCGACTCGCGTTTCTTCTGGCTACGGACTATTAGCGGTTTGCCGCATTTGCGTTTTTCCGCCTTCCGCTGATTCCGGAATTTCTAAGCTTTTCCGTTTTATCTGGGTCGCCATTGTTATTGCGTTGGCTTTTTATTTACTTATGTAATTTATTGACATGGCTAGTAAAGTTGCAACAGATAATTTAGTGGGTAAGATTCTACGTAATACGAGTATGCGGTTAATAAGTAGAATGTATTAATTGAATTCCTTCAAAGAATTTTAAGTAAGTACCTACTTCAAAAATAAGTTGCATGACAAATAGAAGTGTTGATCTTAAGGAAACTCCATTCCAATTTTCCAATCATATTACGGTCTAATAAATCGGGTGCACGAAACTGTCATAATTCTCATAAACGAGTTACACACGCAGGATATTGAGTTTTAGAAATGTCCATCGGGCAAATGTTCCCCAAATTGCGTTAAGCCTAATAGTCACACCGGACCGGTAGAACAGGTGGCAACGTTGACGGCATATTGCTCCGATTGACATTCGAACGACTGGTATGCTGTCACAACACTAGCATAATCAGTAGTTTGACTTCATAGTGTCACAATCGGCGCATGAATATGGGCGGCACTCCTTGGATGTAATTGCTACTACGTGTAAGGAGTGTTAGGTTAGGTAATTATAGGTACGTAACTAATCAGTACGAAATTTTATCCTTTCTTACATCAGATACTTGTTAGTAGGTCTGTTGTCGTTTGCATTAAATTTATACGTAATAAAGCTAGATGGTTTGGCTAATACAAACATACAAGAGTGTTCTTAGCCCTGTTCTTAGTAAGTAAACTTACCCCAAATCGGCCAAATCCCACAGGTCTACGACGACCACTGGAAGAAAGGGGGTGGCGAATTCTTAACTCGTCACCACACACTTGTCTCATTAAATTTGAAATGAATACCATACGCACAAGGGGTAATTTATAGCCTGTTCATTTATTAAGTTGTGGTACTGATCGGTAAATTTACTTGTGCCGAGTTTCGGTCATGTCAAATCCACGCGGTTGCGACACGCAGCCGTGAAATCACTTGACAAAACTGAATACGTAATCATGCCGAAATGCCGCCCCCATTTTTCTAATGCTCAAATTACTTTTGTAATTGACGCTTTATAAGATTACCATTAGCACTTTAAGGCTATTTAGTACATTAAACAAGTAATAGAATTCTTTTTTTTATGGTTAATTGGCAGTAAGATTGGTAGCGTTTACTATCTTGCTGTCGGTGGTCTATTGGGTTTTAACTATAAAACACATTAGTCGGGATTCGGTCGTAACTGAAAAACATAAAAATAAACGTTGATTCTACAACTTACGGTTGATTTTAAAATGTCGTCCGCGCCACTTGTGTGGTGTGCAGGATCACTGAACTTTGCTAAGGCTTTTCCCCACACCTGAGGTTCACTCACACATACATTAATTCTAAGCGTTTAGTTACTGCACGGATAGACAACACATGCATATGATTATCGTCACGTAAGCCTATTATTATTCTCAATGTTGATGGTGTGACCTCGCAGGTGGGTTCCTGCCATTATCCTGACAGATGGCGCTATTTTTGGTAACGGAATCGCAATGTAAATGCTTTGGATTTACTCATTTAATTACCTTCCACTTCCTGCCAGGAAGTTTTTAAAATCATAAAATTAATTAGTAAACCCTTACGCCGCCGTGGCTTGCGTGGGCGACGGTCGCGCGATGGTCGCGCGACGGCGATGCGACGCATACGAAATCAAACCTTATCGATATGGAAGTATGAGACGCGACGGCGACAGTCGCGCCACAGTCGCGCGACCGTCGCCCACGCAAGACACAGTGTTAGGGTCTTAAAAAGTGACTTTTACGCTGTTTCTAGAGAAAATAATTCTGCTATACACCCAAGTTTTTTTTTTAAATGTTTATGCCTTTTTTCAAGACATGTATTGTCGATGACAAGAGAAGCACAGTGTACATGTACGTAGGTACATAATATAACATACCTAAATATGTAAAGGTAGGTCATTTAAAGTTTCTCAGATTAAAATACATAAAGTAAGTACATTGTTAAAGGTTTGTAGCAAGTCATCAAAGTAATAACCCGTAAGATTGCTTCGTAATTGGTATTCTATCATGAGACGGCAATTATTGACTTACCTGATGGCAATGCTCTTAATATTGCGTCCCGGTAAAAAAGGGTTTCACACATTTTACAAAGAGTTAAAGGTTTTTGTGCAAAATGATTACAGCTGGGATTTTTCCAAGGAATTTATAGTAGGTAGGTACTTGCCTATCTTTTTGCCCTATGTCATAAATTCTAACCGTCATCCGTATGAGCGGAGTTACGACGACGACGATATATATAGATGCTATTTTTCGTCTAAAATATAAGTTTTGAGTTACCGTGACCAATCTGACTACGATGATGGTTGTAGCTGCGTCGAAATAATCGGGAGCTTGATTAAAAACAAACAGATAATCACGGTGCAGTCAATATAATAATTATTATGT
Source organism: Leguminivora glycinivorella (assembly GCF_023078275.1). Taxonomy (NCBI): domain Eukaryota; kingdom Metazoa; phylum Arthropoda; class Insecta; order Lepidoptera; family Tortricidae; genus Leguminivora; species Leguminivora glycinivorella. The sequence continues at coordinate 12,091,322 of NC_062974.1, read as the reverse complement.
TGGTAGGTACATATGTCTTGCGGTCTCCTTAAATTATCATAGTTATAAAAAACCCAAATTCAATTACAAGATATGACTCAATTAAGTATAATGTCAAATTGGTAGTAAAATTAACACCAATATTGAAATCTAAAACCTATCGTGTCCATGAAACTTTCTGGTCAATGTAAACAATTTATCGTCCCCATAAAAATCGATTGTATCAATAAAATTAAATTCAGCTTGATTAAATGTAAAGTAAACTTTACTTGAAGCACAAATTGGATGGATATGGAGCTGTTAATTCAACGATACTGACTTTTACGAAGTAAAAGACCGACGTCCTTAACAAATTCCTCTCTCACCTCTTCAACAAATTCAAACTTAATTAAATCGGGTTAAAATCGAATTTGGAATTGATTCCTCCAGCACTTGATGTATTTAAACTCCGAAGTGGGAAAAGTTTTACCTTGAGATCTTTCTTTCTTTCGTGAGAGAAAGCATTAGTTCGTTCCCCGGATGTATTTCTGGAAAGTCAGTAAACTTTTTTACTCCGAACGGCTATTTTAAGTGTTCCTGTCACGGCAGCCATTATGATTCTTGAGAGCGTAATTAACAAATTTGTTCCAGTGTTATAATTAATAGTCTATGATTTCTTCCACGGTTGATTATACCGTGTTAATAGTTTTACGTCACTTTGGATTCAATATAGTTAAACAATTACCTTTTGTCTTTGATGTGCTGTCTAAGTGTCTATTAAGTTATTAAAGTAATTGTCTATTACAATCTGAATTTATGTTGTAAAATTTTGATGCTACCCAATTTCCTACTTTATCCTTCAATAGCGGCCCGCCCCGGCTACGAACGGGGATTATCATAAAAATGGTTAACTATAACTATTTTTATGATACTAACTTACTAAAGTTATCCCTAAAAGATAGACATAGTAATGCTATCGCGGACTTTTTTGTAGACACAATTTTGCCAAGCTCTCAGCCAGCCGAATTTTGTCCGACTCGGTTAGCAAATATCATACTTCAACCAATTCAAACAAAATCTCAACAAATGGTATACCTACCTAATCCTTCCTCAAGAACCACTCTATTCATAGATGAAAACCGCATGAAAATCTTTTTGAGTTTATCGCGAACACACATACACACACAGACAGACGCGGCGCGCGACTTTATATTATAATATGTAGAGAAGATTATTTAGTAGAAAATTGAACATAATCTTCGTCAGGACCATTATCTACAATAATGTTATTTATATACAGGTTTATAACCAAATATAACCTAATATGTAACCCATTCTCCACATGCATAAATAAATCATCTAAATATATAAAAGAAGAAGCTGACTGACTGACATATCAACGCACAGCCGAAACCGCTGGTCCTAGAGATTTCAAATTTGGCACGTAGGTTCCTTATATAGTGTAGAGGAGCACTAAGAAAGGATTTTTCAAAATTCACCTCCTAAGGGGGTCAAATGGGGGTTCAAAGTTTGTATGGGGAAACAAGATTAGTTTGACTATTTTATTCGAAACTTCACAGGAAGATTCCTTAAGACATATGACTGAATACGTGTTTCAGGTTTTTTGAAAATTTAACCCCTAAAAGGGTGAAAAGGGGGTGATAACGTCAAAAAATCAATATGGGTATCGTTTTTATGGTTTATCGGGTCGCTGATCACGATAAATACAACGTTTTTAAAATCTAACGAGGCGGAAGTGAAATACCTTCTCCCCTGTTGTGGTGCAATGGGGTTTAAATATCAAAAAAATATATAAAAGAAGATATTGACTGACTGACTGACATATCAACACACAGCCGAAACCGCTGGTCCTAGAGATTTCAAATTTGACACGTAGGTTCCTTATATGGTGTAGAGGAGCACTAAGAAAGGATTTTCCAAAATTCACCTCCTAAGGGGGTCAAATGGGGGTTCAAAGTTTGTATGGGGAAACAAGATTAGTTTGACTATTTTATTCGAAACTTCACAGGAAGATTCCTTAAGACATATGACTGAATACGTGTTTCAGGTTTTTTGAAAATTTAACCCCTAAAAGGGTGAAAAGGGGGTGATACAGTCAAAAAATCAATATGGGTATCGTTTTTACGGTTTATCGGGTCGCTGATCACGATAAATACAATGTTTTTAAAATCTAACGAGGCGGAAGTGAAATACCTTCTCCCCTGTTGTGGTGCAATGGGGTTTAAATATATAAAAGAAGATATTGACTGACTGATTGATATATCAACACACAGCCGAAACCGCTGGTCCTAGAGATTTCAAATTTGGCACATAGGTTCCTTATATGGCGTAGAGGAGCACTAAGAAAGGATCTTTCAAAATTCTCCTCTTAAAAGGGTGAAATGGGGGTTCAAAGTTTGTATGGGGAAACAAGATTAGTTTGACTATTTTATTCGAAACTTCACAGGAGGATTCCTAAAGACATATTATGACTAAGTAAATACATGTTTCAGGTTTTTTGAAAATTTGACCCCTAAAGGGGTGCAAAGGGGGTAAAGTCAAAAACACAATATGGGTATCGTTTTTATGGTTTATCGGGTCGCTGATCACGATAAATACAACGATTTTAAAATCTAATGAGGTAGAAAAGAAATTTTCTCCCCTGTTGTTGTGTAATGGGGTTAAAATATCCAAAATAGCCATAAGTATAGCTTTAGTTTTTATCTTTACTTCTGGTTCAAGAGATTTCAAATTGACACGGAAGTTCCTTAGAGGAGCACTAAGAAAGGATTTTTCAAAGTTCACCTCCTAGCATGATAATTTGACAGGGGCAAGGACAGGGACAGGGACAGGGACAGGGACAGGGACAGGGACGGGAACGGGATAGGGTTAGGGATAGGGATAGGGATAGGGATAGGGATAGGGATAGGGATAGGGATTGGGATTGGGATTGGGATTGGGATAGGGATAGGGATAGGGATAGGGATAGGGATAGGGATAGGGATAGGGATAGGGATAGGGATAGGGATAGGGATAGGGATAGGGATAGGGATAGGGATAGGGAGAGGGAGAGGGAGAGGGATAGGGATAGGGATAGGGATAGGGATAGGGATAGGGATAGGGATAGGGATAGGGATAGGGATAGGGATAGGGATAGGGATAGGGATAGGGATAGGGATAGGGATAGGGATAGAAATAGGGATAGAAATAGGGATAAAAATAGGGGACGGGGACGGGGATAGGGATAGGAGAGGGACGGGGACAGAGACGGGACGGGAACGGGGACGGGGACAAAGATAGAGATAGGGACGGGGACAAAGATAGAGATAGGGACGGGGATAAGAATAGGGATTGGGGTCGGAATAATCGGTCGGCAATCGATATCTAGGCAGTGTAAAATGCAGGTGGCTCAGTGGGAAGGTATTAGTAAGTAGGCATCGGCGAGTATCCTGCATCCGTAATAACTATTACATTCAATGTGCTGTAAGAAGATCGTTGTTTGCTTGCCTTTTATATGTTTACGTTTGCAATAAGTATAAGCAAAATGGAAAAAAATGTAAGCGATAATGCAAGGAAGTACTTTTTACCCTACCGACCATAGCGTCGAGATACTGGCTATGTGGGTTGTATGAAGTTTCCCCAGTATAAATATTTATATAGGTAAAATACATACATATTCGTACCTACTACCTACGCTGTGGTCGCTGTGTAACAATTATACAATCATTGCAAGAATTTCTTTAAAATCAATAGGTGTAAGGTACAGTCAGCCAAAACCGGACCGTACAGCAAATAGATCAGTTACAATGGCCCTCCAGTCGAGAATTGCCCCGCTTTACCTTAATCGAAATAATCGCGGACAGATGTACCTACAAAGAAACCTACGGATCCAAATGAAAATCTTATTTTTTGTAAACATTTCAATAAGAATACTTTTATTACGCGGGCGAAGCCGCGGGTAAAAGCTAGTAAATCATAATAATAAATCATATCTATTGAAATAAATAAACCACTAAGTTTTCTCGCAATGGTTTCGTTTTTACTTTAAAGCTAAAATACGAATAAAAGAAAGACCACTACTCAAGTACTCATATCAGCAACCGTACAACCGCCCCGTAAAAAAATCGACTACACCGTTCGCGGTAGGTGCCTATCCTTAATTTCAAAATTGTCTATCACATTGCTAGAAAATACAGCAATAAAATAAATACAGTACCGGGACTCAATAATAATTATGGATAGAAAGGTTGGATTCAGTTTGTACTTTTGCAGTAACATTTTAAAGTTATCTAGTTTCCTACGTTCTTCACAAGTAGGAAACAGGGAATAATATATACCGCTTTTAAAAGATACTTAAAATAATATTTATGGTCACTAGATTTGTATTTAATTCAAGTACTAAATAATTATTTTAATTTATCAGTTTATCTATTTCTATAGATAAGCCACTAAGTGGTCTTGCAATGGTTTCTTTTTTACTTGAAAGCTAAAAAACGAAGAAAAGTAAGACCACCCGCCATATTTAAGTATCTACTCGTATCGTATCAGCAACCACGCCCGGATTAAAAATCGACTATATTTATACACTGTTCGCGGTATCCTTAATTTCAAAATTGCCTATCACGTACAGCTAGAACACAGCAGTAAAATAAATGGAATACAGTACCGCGACTCCGTAATAATGGTGGATAGACAGGTTGGATGCAGTTTGTGGTTAATAATAATAGGTCGGGAACGGCAGGTGCATTGCATCCATGGCCGAGCTGCCTGTGACGTACAGCCTGTTCACTCAGTTCTGATTTTCAAATATTATAATGTAGGATTAGTAAAAAACTACAAAGAATTATTTTTCCTGGCTTCAAAATTTATCTTATCATTTTTACAAAATGAAAGTAAGTCTAAATCATATCACTTTAAGCTTTGGATCAGCCTTAAAATTATGACATTAATATTTTGAGCATGTGTTTTACAAAATATTTTGTTTTTTGATACATATAACATGAATGTTTTTTTACAGTTAAGTAGGTAGGCAATAGGCATTTATTAATTAGTTACTTCACTTCAATTACATACCTCACTTATGCTCACAGCTTTACATTGAAATTGTGTGATTAAGTGAATAGGCTCTCATTTCTGGACACCGACATTTGGTGGGAACTGTTGTTACGGAGACATGAGCTCGGAAGTGGGTCGAATGAAACGACAAAAAACCGACTAAACGTCGTCATTTGGAGCGGCGTTAACTGATTTGTAATTCAATGTGAAATGAGGTTTGAGACAGGTAATTTTGGGATAGCTTAAAAAATATTTTGTAATTTGCGTAACACAAAATAAATTTATCAAGAACTTGTATGATTTTTACCTGTACTTTAAATTGGAAAAGTGGTCAGTGAAATGAGAAATCCAGTATAATATGAATTTCTTTTTTTTTTTGCTGTGATGAAGCTTTTTTTGTGAAATTTTTCCGAATTTAAATGGAGTGTGAAATTAAGCTTCAATACGAGTACCTCCATCGAAAAAAACGTGCACGTACCTACCTAATTAAAACAATTTATGTCAAGCGAGCATAAAATACGTGACAACAACAAAATAAAATTGTAGGAGAAGAGACAATCAAAAAGCGTCGGTTTGAGTGAAAAAAAATTTGAAAAAAGTGTTCTTCGTGTATAATTGCGGAACGTTTCACAATAAATAGGCGTCGTTAGAGCCGGTGCGAGGACCATTATGTCAGGCTGCAAGTTCTCGTTGCGCTAGCGCAGGCAACTTGAGTTCACTGGAAAACCAGTCTTAGTTGACCTCTCAACGTAGTAATTATAAGTCGGTGATGGCACATAATACTAGTCGGTCCGAGTCGTGTACTCGTGTGTGCTTCTGAAGCGATTGGAACAAGTAACACTACCTACCTATTTAAGTACCTAGGATTAAGGAACTAGCGGTTCTCTTGTTCTTATTTTCCTCCTTTTATGATATTGTAATAAAGTACATATTTTGATGCAATTTGGTGTATTTTCATCATAACTATGACCATATGTTTTCTGCTTTTTTTATTCTTACTAATTATGAGTTGGAAGTATTTGAAAATGTGGCTAAAATCACATTTTTGCTCCTAATTTTAATAATCAATAAATAAATAAAACGTAGACCCATAACTATGATTTAAATAGTAAAAATATTTATAATAATTCCAACATTCAAAGAGGAAAATGTAAACTACATTTGTAAGAAAAAAAAACGGTTTTGTTACGTTCGTCCCCTTTTGCCTTAAGAGATGTTGAGATTGTTGAGCAACCGCGAGCTGTACGCTAATTAGTGTTAAGGATAATGATGCGAGCACTATACCAATACACGGTACCAGCATTCTAGGGTAATGTTTGTAGCTACGGCAGGAAGCCTGCGGTCTTAAAGTGACGCTGTTTGGGTAATTTCGGTTAAACGTTTTACTTCGGTTTCTAACTGTCGTTTATTGCGCCGAAAGTGCCGAAACACTATTCTTACAGGTTGGTCATAAAAATAATAGGTTTCTTACGTAAATTCTGAATAATACGTAAAAAAATCCACAAGTAAATACAATAATTAAATTAAAACATATAAAAATTTAACATTGGTTTCTACCAAAAATTAAATGTATTTTAAAACATCAGACTTAAGAACTATGTAAGTATATTTATTTTTAACTAACATATTATGCTTTTTCTACCCGTCCAATCAATATTCCAATACATATTTGTGTATATTTCCACTTCAATAATCTAAGAGAAACCACTCACGTGTATACACAAAACAAACGGCTACCTACCTCTTTGACGGTAAATCTTTATATAGTGTGTTTATTATTATTTATTTTTCCCCTCACTAGCTCGGAAACACGTGTTTTGTCCTTTAATACCAGCGGGAAAAAACGCATTTTATCCACTAGTGGGTAAAGTAATTTGACCTTGAATAAAGTCAAATTAAGTGCTTTAAAATTGATAAAAGTAGGTGAATCTAGTAATAAAGATAATTTACCACCTGTGGAACTACTGGAAGCAGTGATAAACGCATTTTTTGCGCTGTAGTTTCCTCGCTATAGTGAGGGGAAAAGTTTTGTGTTACACTCGGGTACAAATGTATTTTACTTCTCGTGTGTTAAATAACTCGCAAGTTCAGGATTTCATTCTCGAACCACTCGCTTCGCTCGTGGTTCAACTATAGAATCCTTTCACTTACTCGTTTTTCAATTCCACACTCGGTGTTAAAATACAACTTTGCCCCTTGTATAACAAGTAACTATTACCAAATTAGTAATATTCTTTTATTTGTTGAACATGGTAAAAAAAAAAATGTATAAAAAAGTACTTATGCTCGCAAGAAGGATGCTCACATTGCTCACACGTAATCTTTTTAGCAAATATAATATTAAATGAAAGCTATTGTGGGGATACACACATTGACACAGCGGTTGACGTGCGCAGTCATTGAAACAGTAAAACTGTTCTGACAAGGACAGTAAACTGTCATCGATTGTGAAACATTGAAGTGTGCTCTGAAAAAAAAAGTTTGGATTGCCCTGAGAAGAGCAGTTTATTATTGTCCCGAAAATGACAGTTTTATCATCGTCCTGACAAGGACAATGACTATGCATCGGAGCCTGCAGCATTCACGTCGAAGTCGTCGTGTCTTCATCATCGACGACACGATGTTGACTCCACGGCGGCCGGCGGCGAAAAGGGCTCGCGCCCGGAAACCGTACCGTACCGTATACCGTATTTTGTATGAAAAATTAAAAATTTAAAGACTTCATAATTTTTAATAGTCACTGAACAAATGTTGATCAGTATAAGGAGAATAGCCTACAGTTCAATTCTTCACCTTGGTTACAGGCCCCACTCTGTATAGGTACCTACAGAATGTATCAAAAAGTGTCTACTTCCATGTTAAATAACTACCATAAGAGTCTAATAACTCAAACTTATATTCGATCTACATCCTATCTTGATCCAATATCGGTCTGTTGTTGTTTCTGTGTGTATTGTTAGGTTAGATCTAGATTTTAAGTTTTTGCATGTTAATTTAAGATTATTGTAATTATTTCTTTATATCTTTGGAATATCGGTCTTACATTGTAGTTCGATTAGATAATTGTAAAATTAAGAAGTCTCCTTGCAATCCTTAACCGCCGCCGACGCTGCACCGCACCGCGTGGGTATCGTCCTAATTATGGCCTAAACAATAACATACCTAATCCAAATATAAAACTGAATATAATCACGCCACGCATGTAGTAACATACATACATACATAATTGGCTACCTTGAACGGTCAAGGACCTGCGAAGTGGCACTTAGACCAAGTTCATGTTTGACGACCGGTCTGGTTCAATCGATAGTGACCCTGACTGCTGAGCCGCGGTCCTGGGTTCGAGTCCCAGTAAGGGCATTTATTTGTGTGATGAGCATAGATATTTGTTCCTGAGTCAATGGATGTTTTCTATGTATATAAGTATCTATTTAAGTAGGTATGTATTTCGTCGCTTAGCACCCATAGTACAAGCTTTGCTTAGTTTGGGGTTAAGTTGTTCTGTGTAAGGTGCCCCCCAATATTTATTTATTTATGCTATATGAACGCCAAAAGTTTCGTGATTTCTTTATGGGATTGACGTAAAATTTATCAGACTTGTCTGTCCTTGGAGACGCGTGAACTGTCGCTAAGATTTCAAGCTTACAGATCACGTACAAAATGGAATGAAAGTTTTATTATTGTTAAATATAATTTTGTGTACAAAGGAAAATAAAGAAACTGGAATGAAATATTGTATTTAAACGAAAAATTCTTGGAGCAAAAAGGTAGGTACGTTGGTGTGTCTGTTCGATTTTTTTTACCAAATTTGTCTTCTAATCTAATGGAACGCGTTTTAGGATCTATGTATAATACCGAATAAAAAAATATTTTAACATCATACACTACCTTATCTCAATATTTTGCCTACAATATTTTTTTATTCAATGACTAATGTAATAAAATACGTGCGAATTATTATATAGTTAATACCGTGCGCGCATACATTTTTATATAATAGATAACTATACGAATGAAGCCACTAACGGAAACCCATACTTTGCATGTGCTGCGGACGGTTGAGCATGTAAAAAAACTATTGCGTGGGGTTTCGGTTGTTTCCTGCGTCAGTGAAGTGGGGTAAAAATACCCTCCTGGGTAGGGCAACACGCAAAAAGTCCGTTCGAACTCGTCCTTATGCGTTTTAGCGAGCAAATAACAAATACGAATACAAGCAAAAGCCCTGCGCGTCCAAAAAAGGCATTTTTATTATCTTCTGCTGCCGGTCTGGCCGTCTGTCTGTCACATTACTAAATATCTCGAGAACTACTTATGGGTATCGCTATGAAATTTAGAATATTTTTAGTCATTTTATTGTGCATTGTGGTTGATTTTGATGTGGTTGTTATGCTGTGGTAAATGTGGTATGTTGATAAACAAAATTGTATTTACCCGCTAATTACCACCTTTGATTAGCTTTACTTTTACTTTAGTTTTATGGAAAGTACCTATTAATATCTACTTTTTAAGCTATTAAATGTAGCACTATTATGTAGCATATAAATATTTCCATCAGCAAGCACAAACTGTTTTTTATTTTATTTTACGTTAGCACACCTTTACAGACGCTGAAAGCTCTAGATAATCCGATAAGTCAGTTAGTTGGCGATGAAATGCCTTCTCTCCTTTAGTAGCAACTTTTATCTGGCTTCTTCCCTGGCTCGCGAGGAATAAGTTTGCTTTGAGCGTCACACGGAAACCTTCCTTTACTGATCTGAAGTTTTTCCTACTTTTAGACATTATTGGCTCATACATATACAATATACATAGGTAGCGCTGGTAGCCTAGCGATAAGTGCGTGCGACTTTCGTTCCGGAGGTCGCGGGTTCGAACCCCGGCTCGCACCAATGAGTTTTTCGGAACTTATGTGCGAAATGTCATTTGATATTTTGCCAGTCGCTTTTCGGTAAAGGAACATCGTGAGGAAACCGGAATAATTCCAATAAGGTCTAGTCACCCTTCGGGTTGGAAGGTCAGATGGCAGTCGCTTTCGTAAAACTAGTGCCTACGCCAAATCTTGGGATTAGTTGTCAAAGCGGACCCCAGGCTCCCATGAGCCGTGGCAAATTCCGGGATAACGCAAGGACGATGATGATGACATACATAGGTATGTATTGATAGTCATGAAGAACATACTCGTAATTTCCTATTACGGGCAACATAGTTCCTATTAGCTTATGGTCGCTTTTTACCCAAGTATATCAAGGTATTAAGCCCCGATTTGAGTAATACTAGTAAATATCCTCTTAATGTCATTTACATACGTGTTAGATATTTTTCTTCAAGTAAGGTACAGCGGGGCAAACCTCGACTGGGGGGCAATTGTAACACTCTACATAAGTATTTAATAATGCAAACATTGTAAAACATGGAAAAATGGAATGAACCAGTTAGATAGATTTGCCCTGCTGTACCTTATTAAATATTTATTATATTTTACATGTATACAAATTACTTGTAACGCGTTACAAAGATGATAAGAAAAACACTTTTTTATAGTTTGCATAGTTTATCCAGATAAACATATATTATTATCCCTCTGAGAATTCTTTCTTGAATGAATTCTTATTACGACGAGAGGCAATTGTAGCAGTTCAAATGAGCTGTCGTGGTCTTACAATAAATCTTCCGTTTTATGAGCTCATCTGGAATAAAAGCTGCTTCATTTTCATAATAAATGTTTCTGATAACATGTATTAACTGGAAGCAGAAATAAAAAGGAGGAATACACATATATGTAATTTACTAAAGTTTTTAGCTTTACTAAAGTTGCACTCAAATTTCGTTGTAAATATAACTACTACAAGTGGCGTACTAGAAGAGAGGCCTATGCTCAGCAGTGGGCGATAAAGGGCTGATATGATGATGATGATGATGAGCTGAAAAAGTGCATGGCGAATTCATCAATAAATTCATTCATAATTGCTCCGTACGATTTCACAGATCGTGGTACATTTATTTAGTTGTGATTAACTTAGTCGATAATTCATTAATTAGGCTTTCTCGTATGTTTTGAAATATGAGAAATATATATCCATATGTACAAATACATATCATTATTAGACCATTTCTTTTTTTTTTGCCACTTTTATGAAGTGTGATATTTTTGAAAAAAAAAATGCTATTTCTACTCAGAATTACTAGCCTTTTCAATCCTAGTAGTTAAAAAAATTGTCCCATACGATTTTTTCTTATTTGTTACCATTTTCCGTACATGTTGTATGGGGTAACAAAAGAGGAAAGTAACAAAAATGTATGGAAATTCTGGGACACTTTTTGTCTCCCAGTGAGATTGAAAGTACTCGTGATTCTGAGTACAATTGACCTAAAATTCCCTAAAACAATAAAAAAAAAATATTGGCAAAAAAAAAATAAATGCTCATTAAGTAAATGTGTGTACAAGAAAACCTCATTTTATCTATGGTTTGCTTTCAACGACCTGGCTAGTAGGTACAAGATACTAATTTAATTTTAGTCTAGTTTGAGTAAACAATGACGTCCAGTATTGCGTGACACAGGTGTTAACGAACAGATGTCTGTGCATATGTATGGCACGGTTTATTTTTTTACTATATTTGGGGTGTAATTTATTTACATTTCGAACGAGGGTAAAGCAAGACAATGTTGTTGTTTTTAGTCATAACCAAATGAAACCGTTAGACATAATACAGAAATTAAGCATGTATTCTTTTGGTGCTTACATATGTATATCACATAAATTTTGGTGTTTAAACACACAGCGCTAAAGTTCAAAATGTATCTGAAAAAGATGACGTGATCAGGCTTCACGGGAATATATAATATAATGATGTACCTAAGTATTATATACACAACAATATAAATTAAATTTGAAATTACTGTCATTTTATTTCTTTCTAACATGGCGTCAGCTCTCTAATCAATCAGTCAATCAATCAATCAATTATTTATTCGTGATAACTACAAAATACACAAGTAAGAAAACAGAAACAGCAAATAAAAGAAAATTAAACATATAAGTTACCACGAAATCGTTAATCGAACTTTATTATATCAAACCGAGCCGTATCAAAATACAAACATATTTCTGAAAACTTCCTTCAATGCTGCTCACGCAAGGCACTTCCCTTCAGCGTAGATAACTAACTAATAGTTGTTCTGTTTTCCAACTATTGCAACAGAGTTAAGCCCGACGGAAGAGTAAGCACGATAGGTAATCGGATTTCTGCTTGGGGAACTGACCCCCACTTAATGGAAGACTGAACGAATGAGGCTTTATTTCCTCTCTCGGCGGATATTACGAGGCGGGAATATCTTGTTTGGAACAGGGCGATACTATAAAAGTATGTTTGAATGTAATTTTATCTCTAATTCGAACTTATATATCCGAAAAATTGACGATATGTCGGTATATTTAACTATGTATAAAAATACACATCAATAATTTACTTACGCACTTTCTTGTTCGTAGATAACTATGCAACTAGGTGTTATTATTTTATTATAATATTTTGTTATCTGTTTATTCTTTATGTTTACGAAAATAAAACATATTTACATCGGTTTATTAATTAAAACTTACCTTCGTAGGTATCCATCGAGGCATGTTCCCAAAATGGTACATTCAAATTGTTTAAAATAGCAAAGGAGTGTGAGCGTGCAACACTGCACTCAAAGTAAAATGTCGCTTGAAATGAGAAGACTGTAATCTAAAACTTCTCAATGCCTTAAATAACTACTCTTATGTTTGTAGGGTAGGATATAAAATCGTTCAACTGAAGAATACCTTAAGGGCTCTTCTGCTTTGGAACACTTTGTTGTCTCCGAGAATTATTCTCACGCCGACCAGTGACCAGTGACCACATTCAGAAACAAAATCTCACAAGCAATACAATTCTCTTTCAGTATCCAATGAATATGAGTATGTTGCACCTGTGCACTTGAACACACGCCAAGAAACAATATATTTCTAGTATAATTCTTCAGAACATAATATTGACTCGAAATTAAGCCCTCGCGAAGACAATGCCAGGTGCTAATCAAGTCCATATTCCGATGAACTAGCATAATGGAGTGCCGTCTCGAATGACAACCTACTTGCTTTAAATGGAGTTACGTAGAATGCTTGGCAATCATAACATATTGTAGTAATATTGATTTCAACTCGTTTAAAAAAAATTAAATTCCTGTATGATATAACCTACTTACACAGTTTTTGACTGATTGGTCTTTGCTTACCTAGCAAAGATTTGAATTGGTCTGAACAGCTCGTCCGATACACGATGTATTAAACAAATCCAAGTTTATTGTACTTACAATTACAACCAACGCCCTCACAGTTGATCTCATTGACATTAGGTTCGATCAAATTATATATCCTCAGTACATCGAAGGAATTCTCCTCAACCTTAATTGTCATCAGGTCAGTTCTAATAGATAAATGTAACTATGGGATCCTACCAAATCGAAGGAGTTCTTGTTAATCCCATCTCATGGATGTTGTATAGTTTCGATGCAGTATGACTCGCGGCGAAAACAAGTTCAAACGACCTTGATGATAAAAGATCTGCACATTCAACTTGTGCTGGATTTTCCACTGAATATATTAAAAATACAACATACATATATTTAAAAAACCGGAAGTTGAAATAATTCCAGGAGAACCTAATTTAATATAATAATACTTTAACTGACTAATTAACAACTAGAAATTTATTAACCTAATAATTTAGGTTATTTGATTTTAGTTTTATTAAATTTATCTAGTTTATAATTTAATTTATTGTAAGTACATTTTCTTATTGAAATAAAAACATAACATAATACTTAGGTAACAATCCTACATAAATCACAACAAAATATTAAAAATTCCTCAGGCGGCAAACCGATATAACAAGAAAATATAAAATATGAATTTTATTGAATTTGTAATACAACTTACACCTTCTTACCAAATCTAATCCTATTCGTGAATCAAGTTCTCATGCTTGATGTCCCACCAAACCACGATCTTCAAGATTGATGTTTATTTTGCCTGGTATGTTGAAATTCATAAATTGTGGAACACATAAGTTCAGTTCCATTGCGGGTTTTCTTCCAAATCAAATTATCCAATGCGTGTAAGCCAGCAATGTATCGTTTGATAATCCGGTTCGTCGTGAAGACCTGAGCGCAAGTGGTATCGGGAACGGCGTCGACAAAATAACTTCAGTTCCGTGCCGGGTCCTCATCTAAGTGAACGCCGCGACGTCCGTTTACTCGCAATATTCAATAAAATAAATCGATAACCCATCAGTGAAAACTTTTTATCACAGGAATATAAAGTGTGTTTTATATACAGGTGTTTTTATAAATTGAGGACAAAGTTGGATTACGCTAAGCTGTTGCGCACAAATTCGGAACTTGTAAGGTAGATATTATATTTATTATGCATTGTTGCATCTTCCACGTTTCCAATGCATGTGACGAAATTATGTATTAAGACTTAATTTATATGACAGAAGCTGGTAATTGGCATAAATAAATACACGTACGAAAATATTAACAAAATACGAAGACTTTACAAAATTATTGTGAATTAATGAAATCTCTGATTAGGACAAAATTTGCATAGCAATTTACGATTTGAATTTTATGCTTGCCTACCCAAATAGTTATATGCGTGACATTTTATTATTAATCAAAACTCTGAATTAGTAGAAACTGTTTTAATTTTTTACAACTCTGATGTCATTAGTAAATGATCAGTATGATTACCTACTTGATGACTAATATTGTGATTACTATGATTCGAAAACCATAGTAAATTGGATAGTAACATTACTAACGTTAAGTTCGTGCATCAACGCATTCCTTTAGATGATTCATGTTTTGAATGAGAATCGAATGTAATAAATCTAATACAAGTGACTACTAAAACGAAACTGTGTTGCAATACCATTTTACATGATTTGTAGTCATTTGTAACGAACAACACTTGGGGAAAAACAAATGACATTATCTAAGGCGAGGACAAGTCAAACCACGTATTTTACTAAACGTGTTCAAGTCGTGCTTTTTGTTAGGAGATGCCAGAGACACGCAAATAGTAAAGACTGTGCCCTTTTTTTTATTATAAAATGTATAAATGGGCTTACTCTTGGCCACATCCTAGCCAAAGCAAAGACGTGGCCTACGATGGAGTGAGCTCGCCCAGAAGATGCCTGCTACTCACCCTTGATTTGAAGGTTGCCGGGTTATATGAGCTCGGAAATACAGCCGCCGGCAAGGAATTCCACTCCTAAAAAAATAAAAATAAAATAATAAGCTGGCATTTAAACAAAGATGCATTCCTCGTCATTGATAATATTGGCGCTGCTACATAACAAAGTTTACAATTCCCTACAAAGTCATAGTCAATATACTTAGAGGATTTGATTAGATAAATAAGTAATTTCTAAGAGGCTGTTACGATAAAAAGCAACACTTAAAGCTTCGTAAATAACCTACTTGCATTTATATAAGAAGCCCTTCCCAAAAATTGTGCATTCAATAGGGACCTATACGTACGTAGGTCAGGTACCTACAGGGTAGGTTAGGTACCTACTCACTACATAACTCGTCTCTTAACACGCTAATAATATTGTCCTTAAAGTCATGACGACCATGCATAACCGACACTTCAACTTGTATACCTATTTAATATAAACCGGCTTCGTGTACTCCGAAATTCTATTTCCTCTTGGCTTACTGACTTTGTTTTGCGCACGCTCCTGCATAATCAAGAGGCTCTGCGTGCATTCTAGACTACCTAATTCCTAGCTCCACTGGGTTCTATGTAATCTGGAACGTAGCTTACCTAGCTCTGTATACTTAACTCTGATGGAAACACGAGGAATGGTGAAAAGGAACTTTGTAAGGAAGGGTAATCGTTAACGCTTTTCCGATGGTATTCTTCCTATGCACCTCACCTACTTACATAAATGAGCACGTGATTTTTTTTTTCGCGTCTTTCAACCCTGTATATTTCGAACAATTTTATTCCCATACAACCATTTCAGTCGCAAAATCTTCAAATCAGTAACTAACTGTCAAATGTGACATAACGCGTGGTAACGGCGTGCAAACAATGCGACCGTATTGATACAATAACAAAATGTAGTCGTCGTGTGCACTCGTTACGGTAACAAAATGTGTACGAATTTGTGGCTGTCAATGTCACTGTCAGAATGACTTTTAACGACACTTTATTAGTCGACGTTTGCACACATAACGGTAACAACATGTGGACGAATTTGTGGCTGTCATTGTCACTGTCAGAACGGTTTCTGACAGTGACATTGACAGAATTTGTACACACATGTGTAGGTCTGATTACCGAACTGCTCCTAAACCACTGTATCCGCAAATGACAATCTGAAATACGAAGGTTTCTCAAACTGTCTTGTGAAGTTGTGGACTGGTTGCTTTGAATCATTTAAATATGAGCGAATTAAATAATAATAAACGACGACGACCATTTAAGCACTCTTCGACATTTTATAGAAATGTGGGAAAGTTAAGAAAAGTGCAGAATGATAATACAAATAGATAAGCACTTTATAGTTACTTAATGTATTAAATATATAATTTTTAATTCTTATTGATAAAAATGAAGTGTAGTGTTGCTTTACACAATAAAAGTAGGAATCAAATGAAATAGAGTATTTACTGTGATATTAATAGAATTTCTGTTGCGCAATGATAGTTTTTTTCAGTACAGATGCTGCTTTTTTAACGCAGTAGTGCGAGCAAATCAAGCAATGATTCATTTCTTGTCTGGTCGAAACTCTTAGCTTAGATTTAGGTACTGAAAATCGTCGTACGATACACGTGCGAAAAGGACATTCACAACTCGTGTCGATTTAAAACACTCCCTTCGTTCGTGTATTAATTTATTGCTACTCGTATCGATTTTCCTCTTTTCCGCACTCGTATCTACAAGTATTTTGTTTGGGTTACAAAAAAAAACACATTATTTACTCTACTACGTTTTATTTATGTCTCTTTAACATTACAAATTTGTAGACACTTATCTATACAAAAATCTTGACAAAAGAAGTACAGATCGCTGAAATGAATGTTGATAGTAATATTAATGAAGCCTACTTCAACAAGTGTCAATTGTGAAATGCCGCACAATACTAGTTGCTCTATAGAAGACCATAATAATATGATCCCCGATCCTTTACAACCCAGCAGCTCGGTACGCACGTTACAATTTTTTTTTAATCTTCTTTAGTGAGGGCAACTGAGTACGACGGCATATTTAATTGTTTATAAAGTTTGAGGATACCTGAAAAAAATGAATACAAGAAGCCATTCTGCTTTCGGTCACGCGTGTACGCTGCGACCATTTTGCGACCGTTTGTTGACCGTTTGGTGACCGTTTGGCGACTGTTTTTTACATGGAATATTACCGTCTTAATCCATATTTTAACAACTTTATTGGTTTTCTAGGCATTATTTTTATTATTTCAGTATAGTATATGCACCAGAGCACTAAAACTTCACCAATCAATATACATAACACGCAAACACCGAGTAGTCAATAATATTATTTCTGGTTAAACTGAGGTAAATTGATGGCGCGTTGATAAATTTAGACTTATTTTATGAAATCACTCGAGCAATTTAATTGGCCATGGTAATTAGCCCACATTATATTACAAATGCAAACAATATTTATCTTTAACAAATTCTTACGCCATTACATTTTAATGTCAAATGATTTTATTTCTTTTTTACTTTGACGTCTCTGACAGTCGCCATTTGAAAAGAATGAAATGAACGAATGATTTTGGGAAAGTAGTCGCCAAACGGTAACAATGTGTGCACGCGTAGTGCACACTTCTGTCACTTCTGTGACCATTTGTGCCTGTTACCAATCGTCCCCATTTGGGTCGCCGCGACTAAACGTCGACCGTACTGCGACTAAGCATTGAGACCCGAAGACCTGTGTGTACACAAAATAGGAGGATTTGCGTAGGAACGGCGACCGATTATGGTTATATGGGTTTGCTTTTAAACAAGTACTCAACGATCGTCTCCTTGATTGTACTCTAATTACGTCAAACTAAGCACAGCTTGTAATATGATTACAATAGGTACTTGAAAGATATATTTCCCATGACTGAGGAATCCGCGCTCCATGCACAAATTGATACTCAAGTTCCTTAAACTTACCTACATTAATATCCCACATATAAGACATTTTAGTAGACCAATGAAAGAAAGACAATCCTATCATATATTGTGATTTTGTGAACCTTGGATCTTAAACGGATAAAGCAGCATTCATGACTGTTTTATTTCAACCAATTTACACAAAACCTTAACCAAACTTAATTTGTTTAGCATATCCAATCCATACTAATATTATAAATGGGAAAGTGTGTGTCTGTTTGTTTGTCCGTCTTTCGCGGCAAAACGGAGCGAAGAATCGACGTGATTTTTTAGGTGGAGATAGTTGAAGGGATGGAGAGTGATATAGGCTACTTTTTGTCTCTTTCTAACGTGAGCGAAGCCGCGGGTAAAAGCTAGTATGTATATATTTTACCGTTTAGACTAAGAGCCAACCTTTGGGATTCGTTTAAATTATTAATGTAGTTGTGTGGGTACCCAAATCTCGTGGGTTAATTATGTATGATTCGTTCGTAGGTAAATCGCCTTCCATATTTAATCAGCTTTAGTTACCTGATTTTACAGTACTGTGTTACAAGTATGTAAACATATCTGATAGGTACGATATTTTTGTATTTTTTTTGTTAAGAGGGAGATGAGGTAAGGTATCTTGTGGATGATTCTTATGAGACTATTAAGCTAGTCTAATAATGTGCTTATATAATAATAAGTAAGTATACGTCTTCTGAACGGCATTTTTGTGTGATTTATTTGGTATAGTGTGAATTTTCTGAGATGAACTTTTCGCTTTAGCCGTAATCTGTTAAACAAAGGCCTTTGTTTCTATTATTCACGGCGGCTAGCTCCCGTTTAAACGGCACGTGCTATATTCTCAGTGTAGTTAAAAAGCCACTATCATGATAATAATAAGGTTCAAATCCATAAAAAGACCTTTCGGAGATAACACGTTTTGTCATCTTCAAAAAAAGTTACCTGCATACTGCAAACTGTTTATTCAATTTGAACCTTATTGCTATCATGATAGTTGCTTTTTAACTACACTGAGACTTTAGCACGTGCTGTGGAAACGGGAGCTAGCCGCCGGGAATAATAGAAACAAAGGCCTTTGTTTAACAGATTACGGCTAAAGCGAAAGTTCATCTCAGAAAATTCATACTATACTAGCTTTTGCCCGCGGTTTATCTCGTGTTAAATTCGAAAATTGCGGAATGCTCTTTAAAAAAAAAAAAAAAAAGAAACGAAAATTGCGGAATTCTCTTTAAATAAGTGGGGGTCCGAAAGAGACAAAAAGTAGCATGTCATTCTCCATCTCTTCATTCACCTCCACTAAAAAAATCACATCAATTCGTCGCTCCGCTTTGCTGTGAAAGACGGACAAACAAACAGATACACACACTTTCCCATTTATAATATTAGTATGGATAAAAGGAAAGTGCCTAAAATATCCTATCTAGATGATATTTAATAGTTATTTGTTATACAAGGGGGCAAAGTTGTATTTTAACGCCGAGTGTGGAATTGAAAAACGAGCAAGTGAAAGGATTCTATAGTTGAGAGTTCGAGTATAGAATCCTGAACTTGCGAGTTTTTTAACACACGAGAAGTAAAATACATTTGCACCCGAGTGTAAAACAAAACTTTTCCCCTCACTGTAGCGAGGAAACTACAACGCAAAAAATGCGTTTATCACTGCTTCCAGTAGTCCCACAGGTGGTAAATCATCTTTATTACTAGATTCACCTACTTTTATTAATTTTAAAGCAGTTAATTTGACTTTATTCAAGGTCAAATTACTTTACCCACTAGTGGATAAAATGCGTTTTTACCCGCTGGTATTAAAGGACAAAACACGTGTTTCCGAGCTAGTGAGGGGAAAAGTACTTTCCCTCCATGTGGCTTAGCCGTGGCCCGTGGAACAGCCTGTATAGTCTACTTTAAATGCCTTGTTCAGACATACCTTACGTTTTTTGTCGTCCCTGACGACTATCAATTTTGATATTAAAAACAGAATTTGGTGGCATTCTATAATCTATTGTTTGAACAAGTGTTTAAAAACAATAAATTAAAGCAAATAACATTGTTACCTATTTACCTACTTACATAATATTCGATGACTTAGCCTGGCAATCTTGATCGCGATGACGCACGGAATGTTGGCAAACAAATTAATTTCTTTTCATACTTATTATCCAGCTAATTGCTTATTAAGTGGCTGTATTGATTAAACTGGGTATTTTTGGTTATGTCAAGGTAAATTAAATTACTGTTACCTTTGTTGATACTAGGAATTACTATTTGCTAAGGAAATATGTAATTATATGCCTTGTTTTAAGGGACCTCCTTCATGTTCAGGTTTTTGATTTCATTAGTTCAAATTACATTTAAATACCACTTTTGCTTTTTTCACTCCACAAACAAAGTAGGTACTTATTATTAAAATATTAGTCATTTAGTTATTTATTTATTGCAACCATAGTGTAGTACCTACAGATCTTAACAACTAGGTAGGTACATTCAGAGTCCTATGGGCCCTGCCAGGGCATTGCAATGTCATACATTATGTTATTGAATTTTCACTATTTCATACATTTCATATTTCATACATTACAGATGTAAAAGTAAAATTATTTATGTCTTTGATTTTCTTATTTTATCTTTGGTATAAGCATATTCTTACTTGGTACACGCTTATTACCCTCTCTACCTTCTCTGCTACCCTCGGACTTGATTTTTCAGTACGCAAAATCCTGTATGTTTTAAAGATAAAGCCAAATAAGCCTTGGTCCAAGTGACTTTTGCCCGAGTGATATGTTCGGCGTGCCCAGATTTACACGATTGTATACATTTTAGGTACCTTACTACGTGATGGCTGCCTCTTATCCTTAAGAACAGCTTTTTTGTGAACTTACCCATGGTCGTTGACTTGTATCAGGCAGTTGCCGCTTCATAAACCACACGTGACGTCAACGAACACATACAGACACCGCTTAGCCGATGTGACAATTGTTGACGCTACGCGGCGATCGAAACACAGTCTACTCTAGTCTGGCTCAGAAGAGCGATAGGGAGAGCTATGATACGCTTAAGAAGCGATTATGACATTTATGACGTTGGCTAGGTACCCTGTATTATCTCCACGGGAGCGCTGAACTTTGCTCAAGGTTCATCCATTCATTTACTCCTGATTAGTTCCGGATTGTGAAAGCGGGCTAAACTCTCACACCATTATCTGCTTTGATGTGTTTTTGTTTTTACTTAAACGACTTTGGGTTCCCTGGTTAAACAGTCCCTAATGGTTTATTACTTTGTTCAATGGGCCTTAAAAAGTAAAAAGGTTATTTAAGCAAACGGCTTTACAAAGAGTTGGTGCAAGGGTAAACAATATAAGTACTGGACAAAAATCCGACATGTGCTCAATTTTTGGATACCAAAGTCGACCTCTGAATACTTTTCCTTGCCGGAAAATTAGATATTTCATACAAGTAGCAGATTACAAATATCGTTGATATTAGTACTCGTATAATATTATTGTTGGTTATGTATGTTTTCTTCTGGTTGAACAATTAGCCACATGTATTGAATGAAACCAATGAAAGTTCGTTTTCACTTGGCATCCGATACGTGATGCGTTATATCCGTTGCGGTTTCTATGAATACCACAAGATACATTACTTCAATGATTTTAGCATGAGCATGTTACATGTTAACAGTGTTGAATTTAATTGATTTAAAAGATATCCATGATGATTGTCATACCATACCATACAATAATAATAGTAGGGGACACCGAGTTAAAGTTAAAGTTATACCTCAGAACACCAATTTGACCCTATGGTAAACCAAATTGA
This sequence comes from Leguminivora glycinivorella, assembly GCF_023078275.1. Lineage (NCBI taxonomy): Eukaryota > Metazoa > Arthropoda > Insecta > Lepidoptera > Tortricidae > Leguminivora > Leguminivora glycinivorella. The sequence continues at coordinate 12,069,282 of NC_062974.1, read as the reverse complement.
CGATTTTACACTGATTGAATATAAGTAAAACACTCTTTTAGATATCTAACTCGATATTCATATTATCGAACGAGTATATACCAAAACAAAACAACTGTAAACAAATCATAATTCATAGAATCGCGACGCATAAGTTCATTATGGTTTTTGTAATTAAACTTCCTAATACCATGTCATGACTATGTAACGAAATAAAAATAGTCACGCACGCTCGTTTACATACATATGTATAATATTACGTCGTGCGAATGACGATTTGTGAAATCATAAGCATGTACATGTAATAGCATTAGGGAGGTATAAGTGGCATTTAAAAAATGACACAGTCATTCATATAAGGTACAGCGGGGCAAATCTCGACTGGGGGGTAAATGTTACTGGCCCATTTTTTTTCTTGTTTTAAAATGTTTGCATTATTAAACAGTGTCCACAAAAGTTTAACTTTATTCATCAAAACTATTGTAAATACGAGTATAGTAAGTAGATATGGATACTCATTTTACATTTAAACCCCACCTTTTGTAAGTTCCACCTAATATTAATTAGGTATGTAATGTGATATGCAATAAAATTTGTAATTCATAATTTGATTAAATATTCTTTTAAGTATCCAGTATACCTAGTGTTATAAAACTTAATTAATATTTTGATTATTACAATATTTTCTTGGTTCATTTACATTACTCTTCGTACAATGAACTCTCTTACTTGAATACCTTTATCTCTGGAGAAGTTTATGACAGTCAACAAGACAAGTCTTTTATATTGTAAAATAGCCATGTTCTTACCAAGTTTCACAATTTACAAGACAAAGAATCTAGTTAATATTTCATGTTTCTGCTTAACGATGTTTCTGACGCGTCAAAGACTGTTTCTTAAACAAAAACCGTGGTTACGAAACTGAATATTCATAAAACCAGCGGACAAATGTCTCTGGTAATAATAATGCTAATATGTGCGTTTTGTGTGAAACAGACATCTTCCTGCCTATTTCAATATTGTAAAGGCGATGCACATAGGGGTATTTCACTAACAACGCTGGCCATTACTAGATACAAATAAGAAAAAATAAAAATAAATTAAAATATTGGGTTGGTAAGAAAGTAATGAGCGAATCATAACCAATATTGTAATTTTTATTTAATTTATTATTTTAATCATTTATAAAAAATATAACGGCCTTCGTCTCCATCGTTCTGGTAAAGAATGAATAGCATCGGCGAAGAAGTTCTTAGGTTTAGATTCAAAAAACTCAGCTATGTATTGTCGTAGATGGGCTTGATCATCGAACTTTTTTTCATTCAAGGCATTGCTTAGCGATCTGAACAATGCGTAATCCGTAGGTGCCAAGTCTGGAGAGTACGGTGGATGAGGTATCACTTTCCAACCTAGCTCCAATAGCTTTAGCCGAGTCACTTTTGCAATGTGTGGGCGAGCATTGTCGTGTAAGAAAAAAACTTTAGCATGCTGTGGACGATTCTGACAGATTTTTTGGTTTACATTTTCAAGCTGATTACAGTATACTGATGCGGTAACAGTCATTCCACTTGGTAGGAGTTCCCAGTGAATAATACCATGAATATCCCACCAAACGGACAGCATAACTTTTTTCGGGTGAGGCTCTGTTTTTGGTGCCTCTATTCCTTTTTCGTTTGGAGCTAGCCACTGACGTTTGCGTGTGTGATTTATATATAAGACCCATTTTTCATCTCCAGTGATAAGATGGTCCAACCAGTTGAATGTGCGGTTTAGTTGATCTCTATCAAGTTCGTGCGGTATCCAAACACTGTATTTGTAGTTTTTTCCCAACTCGTGTAAATGTGTTTCTATGGTGACATGAGAGCAGCCTAACTCGGTAGCAAGAGTACGACTCGTTAGCCTCGGATCTCCTTCAATTAAGGTTTTTAATTTGGCTACATCAATCTTCATCGGTCGACCAGACTTAGGTTGATCTGATAATGAAAAGTCGCCACTACGAAACCGCTGGAACCATCGTTTCGCCGTGGCCTCAGACACAACTTCAGGAGCAACACGCTGACATATATTACGCACTACTTCGGCGGCTGAATGGCCAGACTGAAATTCATATAGTAAGCAATGCCTTACATGCACTTTTAATTCGTCCATTTTCTTCCTTATATTAGCTCGGCGACAGCTAGTGAATGACTGACGAGAAACTGTGCGACTCGCCCTTTATATACTTTCGACCATAGAAGATTCTAGAACTCTCTCAAAAATTTTATGTGGAATTCAATCGATCGCTCATTACTTTCTTACCAACCCAATAGCATATTTGGATTGACACAATGGAACTACTTATAAAAATGTACATAAATAATTTTGGCCAGATTTTTTAGTCAAATACCGTGTGCGATGCCAATAGTAGATATTGGCAGTGTCATTGATAACTTGTTAGTAGCTCTAGCTGTTATGCTGAAAAAAAGAAGCAACATTAGGTATTTAAAGTTAATTGATGACGAAACTTTTATGTTGTGGGAAATATTGGGTCTTAAGACTGGCAGTGGGTTGACAGTAGATATTTCTTTTTGATCAGCAGGTCGAAAATTAGTATAATGAAGAAATAATAAATATAACCTAAGGAGTTATTTAAACTCTGAAAACAACCAGTCTGAAAACAACCAGCAGGCTCGAGCGCGGGTGTGGAAATGTACTGTTAAATATATTTTTTCGCAAAAATTTTTGGCACAAGCTTTTATCGCCGACTGTACCTTTCTTTCAACAGTTATCTACTTATCTCCGAGACGTTTCTAAAAAACCCTTACTCGATGGGGATACGACGTTTCATAACATAGTTCCTAAAGCCACCTTTCTGCTCCATCATCGGATCAGCTCCATGATACCATAATATTGCATTGTCACGTGATTTACATATGTAAGCAAAATTTCAGCTCAATTGGAAACCGGGAAGTGGGTCAAATTTAGCTTCTACGTTTTGACCCAAACTAACATACTAACAAGGCAAGTAGAATAAAAGCTTGTAAAAATGGTCTATTAACATTTCGACCACAGTGATTGATAAACAGATGACTAATCACATTTCTATTAATATACTCGTACATACATAATTATGATTCTAAACAATAAAACCATAAAATGTTAGTTTTACAATGATTCTCAAAACAAGTATCACAATACGGTCATAAGCGATTCATAAAATAAAAACATAATCTTTCCAACACTTACATAATCTTACGCACAATCTCATTATCAGAAGCTTACGCTGCGTTGTATAGTATTTACGAACAATATCACTTACCTTCGCTTTTAGTGTATTTTTTTTACCCATAAAATACGTAACTACAGTTTCACAGCTTTTCTCTATTACGTGAACCGACGGGAATTGTTAAAAAACAACACGCTAACTCGCTTTGAAACAAATAAAACTGGAGTTTAACTGGATTTCTGCACATCGTAAAAAGGGAACAGATCGTAAAGTGATTTCAGTCCTGCGAGTCAATTTGGCTCGGCGGGAAAACGACACGAATTTTGCTTTAGACGGCGCCATAAACATTTGAGCACATTAAAACGCTGTCGTTAAACGCCTTTTGGTAATATCGTTTGGTATTTCATTAAAGATTTCAAAGAGATACCAATCAAATGAAAACTTTATAGCAAAGTTCCAATTACATCTATTTGAAAACGATCCTTTAGCAAGTACAGTTATATGATAAGTAGGTATATGTTTTATATACGTAGTACCTGATGTACATGTATTAACAAACTTAAGACACGCTTGTAAGAAAACAAAGTTTACGACGACAACTTCGAAATGAAAACTTTCGAATCTAATCCATAGGACCGACATTGATTGATAGTAGGTATTTTATTTCGATCAACTATGTAGTGGAAAACTTTTTTTTTGTATGTTCAGTATTATGTCAACCAGTGTGAAATTTGCTAACCATAGGTATCATAGAAACTATATTGTGAAAACCAAACGCGTCTTTTAAATAACAACAAAATCCGTGTTTGAAGTGGCAGGCAACGGCAGCGCGTTTCACACTGAGGTCGAGCCACAATGTCTGACACTCAATAGAATCGCCCCTACGAGACAGGAGGTAAGAAAGAGCCCTGTTCCGCTCGTGAAAGCCTGAGCCGGTTCCTTTCTATAGAATGCACCGACTTGCAGCCACAAAATAGCGCAGCTTTGAGACGGTTACTGCTTTCTATCTATAGAATATCCGCTCGAGTTTATAAAGTGGGAAACTTTTCAAAAGAGAACCTTTGCATTGGTACCCTTTTACCTAAATGTCTTTTTACTTTATCTAAGAGATATATAGACCGTGATTACCTTTTTGATTTTTGTGGACCTTCCAAATATCCCAGTCAATATTTATATATATTGAAGAAAACCGTGAATTATTCTTGACATACATATAGTTGTATTCGCTTGAGATTCCTTCGTTATTCTACCTTGATAATTAATGCTATTATCAGAATTGCATAGTAAAACAAAGATTTAAATGAATCCCAAAGGTTAACCGGTTCATCTTCGCTAACGGAACTCGGATAAGCATCAAGGCTACCAGGAACAGATAAATAACTTGCATACCACAGAATGTTGAGTAAAACGCAGTTATATCTTCGCAAAGATTATTTTATCGTCACGTCTTATAAGTGCTACAAACCCATTTTTACCTGAAAAGTAAATCTATACACAATCGAGATCAACGGAGCTCATGATCGAAATTTGACTGGTCAAACCCCTATTATCTGATATCTACATAAATAATTGAAGTATGAAATAAGTTTCACAGTGATAACTATTTGTACACGACGTGCAATGATATCACGTGACTTTATGAAATAGTTTTCAAGGTACCTTTTTTGCAATGAAGTCTTATCATTTGATGGAATTAGGTGCGTTTGTTTGTATACCTCCAGGGTAGTGGCCGAGCATAGCCCACATAGCCGTGCGTCATAGCTAATCTTAGCTATCAAGATGTCGTCATGGCTTGACCTCCACCTGAGTCACGTCTTATCCGTCTACAATCATAATTATTGTTTTAACCCATCTTCATTACCCGAGATTTAATTGTCTAGGTAATTAAGAATCGACGCAAGTCTCTCGACTTTAATTGGGTTTCCTATGCCGTTGGCCCTTTTACTTTAAGCCCTTTGTGTTTTCTGCTGTAAGACCCAGTTTACTTTATCTTTGTTGTAGTTTCATTTGTAGGTAATCAGATTACTTATCGCACGGAATTCAATATATGCCTGGAATTCCTGTTGAAGTGTTGTGATAAAGAATCGCAAAGATAACCTCTTCCAGTGGCATGATAATTTTTGATAACAAAAATCGATAGTTCTTGAGCTTTTTTGATCAGCAAAAACTATAATTTGATGCTTTTAGAACTCATAATCACAATATGATTTGCAAGAAACTGTTTTTTTAACTAACTGTCACGATTGCTATCGTCAGATCCTAACAGGCAGGCCTACCTTTTCATATCCGACGGCATTACAAAAATTACAACACAAAAAAATACTGTTTGCTTATTTTTATTTTTAAAACCGTTATGCATTTAGTGTTATCGGCAGAGTCACCTCAATTAGCATAAAATCGTTTTGTGAACAATGCACACGGGTAGCGGGTACAGTTTAAGTGTAATAGGTAAAGTTGATAAGGTCGCGGTACTCAGTCCCGTTACGCGGGTCTTGTGTCGTGTGTGGTTTTCTAAAGAATATTGTAATTTTGAACAGCGCCGTGTTATGCAAATTATTTAGAAGTCTTTGCTTATGGGATTTTTTCTTAAATAGTTCTTGGGCGTAGGTATATAGACTAGCAAAAAGAAAATAAAAAGTGGCAACGTAGTGTCGCCATTTTTTTAATTTCTACACTTTGCCAACCTGTTTGCTTTGCAAGGCAAGTTTTCTCTGTAATCATTATAAAAAATTTCATAACATATTTAAATTACGTTTTTTTTTAATCTACGTACACGAGATAAAATAATTCAAAGGTAAAAGCCAAAAAGCCAATTGACAACCAATTCAATTTCCCGGCGTAGATCTGTCACGCAGTGTCGAAGCGCGAATCGAATGGTATCACTCTCGTATTCCGAACATCCTGTATCGGCGATCGCGACCTCAATACTAATCACCCTGAGACGTGACCCAAGTTTGAAGTTAACAGATTTTCACCTGAAATTTTAAAGTCAAATAGGATGCGGTTCTGAGGAAGAAACACGATGAATGCTAATTTTTAAGGAAAGCTGACATCCGCTAGTGTTTTGTGGCATTTTGTCGTTCTTATCATTCTCGGACTTACGTACTAAAACATGAATTTATTGTGTTTGTACACAATTTCAATAAAAAACTATCAAAAATGTTTTCTATCATATTGTCTTCGGTTACCGCGATAGTTACTCATGAAATAAAACTATGGAAACGGATTAAATCGCGTATAATGAATTTAAAATTCATCATTACTCATATTCTCGAAGTAAGACATCAATTTAATTTAATGCCTATTGAATGCCTAAGTACATTGACCTAAAACAAATTTAAAGAATTACCTAAATAACAGATCTGAAATGAAACTATGCCACTTCTATTTATTGCACCTACCCGATGAAACTTTATTTTAGACAAACCTATTTTCAGAGAAAATCGATAGATAGTGGAAACTTGAATTAGGTTAGAGTTAAAAATTCAGCCAGTGCTAGTTTAAGTAGTTACCGTTTTTAGCACTTCAATATTTATCTTTTTGTAGGTTAATAGCAAGTGAGTTCAGAACCGTAACACCGTAACATAGGTTATGAACTCACGTAAGCCACCTAATAAGAGTAATAAGTACCTATAAAAACGTTTTAATAAGTATAAAAACGTTTTTGGTATGCTTCAACTTATAGTAAGCCTGGACCACTATGCGGATTACCAAGCTGAGTAGGTAAGATGCCAATCGTTCACGCTCAAAACAATGGTCGCACTAATATGGAAGAGTTTAGAGTAGAGAGACACTAATAATTCCGTTATAGTAGCGCAACCGATCATCACCTTGGCTAGACCAGCTTATAGTCCATAATCGCTCGAGGCGATGTAATCTGATTTCCGATCATGGATTCCTAAACGGATGAACTGATTTTAATCATTCTCTCGATATGTGACACTGAATGAGTTATACTCGTATTAATTAAAAAATAAAGTAAAATGCACTAGAATTGCTCTTACTTTTAGGGTTCCTTACTTCAAAAGAAATACATATGTTATAACACTTATAACATGCTCAAAACAAAAATATTGCCATATACATAAATTCAATGAAACACAAGACTATCCCACCGCTTCACAAAGGGATGCTGAAGAAGATGAACATAATATGATCTCGTTAGTTCATATGATTTATTGAAAAAAACTCCGAACTTCTTATTTTCCCGAATAGCAATAAAACTACAGAGAGGTTTGCCAATAAACTAGATTAAATAGCTCACGTTCTCTTTCTATGATATTTTGCCGCTAATATAACTTTGATTTGATTTCAAGGAATATAGCTAAATCATTTTTATCATTAACTTAGAGTCTAGTTAGGGTTCCGTAGTCAACTAGGAACCCTTATAGTTTCGCCATGTCTCTCTGTCCGTCCGTCCGTCCGTCCGCGGATAATCTCAGTAACCGTTAGCACGAGAAAGCTGAAATTTGGTACCAATATGTATATCAATTACGCCAACAAAGTGCAAAAATGCAAAATGGAAAATATGTTTTATTAGGGTACCCCCCCTACATGTAAAGTGGGGGCTGATATTTTTTTTCATTCCAACCCCAACGTGTGATATATTGTTAGATAGGTATTTAAAAATGAATAAGGGTTTACTAAGATCGTTTTTTGATAATATTAATATTTTCGGAAATAATCGCTCCTAAAGGAAAAAAAAGTGCGGTCCCCCCCTCTAACTTTTGAACCATATGTTTAAAAAATATGAAAAAAATCACAAAAGTAGAACTTTATAAAGACTTTCTAGGAGAATTATTTTGAATTTGATAGGTTCAGTAGTTTTTGAGAAAAATACGGAAAACTACGGAACCCTACACTGAGCGTGGCCCGACACGCTCTTGGCCGGTTTTTTTTTCTATAATCTCGAGTCTCGGTTGAATAAAGTATGTACGTGTGAGAGGTTATCAGAGGTATAGACAGAGAAGCCCTGTGATCCACTGATCATCGTGTCTACTGACCTCACTGAACAATGAGAGCAGATTTACAAAACATAGAGGTGTTTGCAAATGCAAACATATTAAAATATTTACAATGTGCTGAGCGCATGGTGTAAAAAGTTGACTAGTTTTTGCCAATTAGACAGATTAGTAGGAATACAAAAAAACATTTTTTTTTAAAAACCCCCGACAGCGACATAGGGGACCGATAATCATTAAACATGGCTATGACCACTCCCGACTAATTCAGCTGTCAAACAAAAAAAAAACTAAATATAAATCGGTTCATCAGTTCGGGAGATACGATGCCACAGCCAGACACACACACTCACACAGACAGACAGACAGACAAACAAACAGACAGACACGTCAAACTTATAATACCCCGTCGTTTTTGCGATAGCAAAGCGGTAGTGACATAAACAAGGCTAGTTGTCGATACATATGTTATTCTAGCAGGTGCGTTTGTATCTATGTGTTCTTTCTTGGGTTACCGTGACATTAAATACAGACAATACAGACACATAAAAATGACAAGAAATATCTACTATACACTAAGTTCCATATCTTTGACACTATGTCCATGTTTTTATTTCATATCTTGACGGTAGGTACTAAATGGTCATTGACATTAATAAACATGTAGCTAAAATTAAACCGTGTTAACGTTTAAATAATAGTTATGCATACTAAGTACATATTTGGCTTTATTTAACCTTTCGTATGCGTCTGTCAAAAAATTGTCATTAATATATTAGTCATAATAACTACATGTTAAAGTTCAAACAATATGGAGCAGATCTGCTCCTAAGCATACGAGAGGTTAAACTTCATTAGTGTTATAACCTGGAAAGTTTTAAATTG